>NW_027645523.1:0-16064 GCF_951640355.1 Cnephaeus nilssonii | reverse complement strand
CAAAGGCTCACGCCCACATTTCGAATTCGATTCCTGCTGAAAAAAACTCCACCCATATAAATTGTCCATTCGATGGCCTCCTCCAAATAATGGAGTAAGATAATTCAATCCATGAGTGAGGAAAATTGATAGGAAAAATGTTAGAGGAAATAATATATAAGAATTAATTTCATACCGAATGAATTCCGTCTCATCTAAAAGTTTGAACTTGTAGAGATTTGTAGATAATTCGTTTATTTAATTTCCCTAATACTCCCCCTCACTCGTGAGGTTATAGGAAATAATATAAAAAAATTAATTTCATATATAAATGATTTACGTCTCATCTAAAAGTTCGAACTTGTGGAAATAATTTGTTTATTTAATTTCAACACTCCCCCTCTTACGTACCTCTTACTCCATCATTGAGAGGAGGCCCATCGAGTGGACAATTTAATATGGGTGGAGTTGCTTTCAGCGAGAATCGAATCTAGGACGTGTGGAATTAATTTGTTTATTTAATTTCCCTAACACATGTCTTTTTATAAATTCGGACTTTTAGAGAAGATAAATTTTTTTCAAAAAATAATATAAATAAATTAATTTCTCACCTCTCGTTCCCAACTCAACCATCTTGCGCGCCGCCTGCTTCATGCACACCGCCGTGCTACGTGTGTTGACTCGCATCACGCGGTCCAACTGCGAGACATCGAGGTCGAGAATGGTCTGGTCGGAGACGGTGGCGGTTGCGGCGTTGCAGAACATGACGTCGAGGCTGCCGTACGTTTTGACGGTCCAGTCCACGAGGGATTTGACTTGTTCCTCTACGGTGACGTCGCACCGGACATAGCTGCACCTCCCTGGGCCGATGGATTCCACTATGGGTTGGCCTTTGTCGTCTTGGATATCGGCGATCACCACCGCACGAGCGCCGTGGTTGGCGAAGTGGTGGGCGGTGGCCTCGCCGATGCCACTTGCACCGCCAGTTATTATGGCTACTTTGCCATCTAGTTTTTTCTTAACACAAATATCTGCCATTTTCCGAGGATTAATTTTCGGTGGTTTTCTTTCACTTTTCTATATCTATCTCGGAATATATAGGCAAAAATTTCTATGAACCTGCCTTCAAGTGATTTTTTTAGGGACAAACTATTTTTTGTCCATTTGACTAAATGAGTATCTATTATGCTATTTTTTGACAATTATACCATTACTAATTAATTTCCATTCCCCCAATAATTTCCATTCCAATATGCCATTCTAATTTCCATTCCCATTCCAAACCGGTCCGAAACCTAACCCGTCCGGGTGGCGCATTGTAGTTGCGTCGGGCCGGGATCGGGTTCGTATCGGGTCGCATCGGGTTCGGAATGATAATGAGAATTGGAATGAGAATTATTGGGGGAATGAGTATAACTGTTAAAGAAAAAAAGGTATAAAAGATAGCCATTAGGTAAAAGGGGCAAAATAAAGTTTGGTAAGGGGAAAAAGAGTATTTTTGCATATTTTTTATTTTTTTTATTTAAATATTATTATTGTGCATACGAAGTGTTACTATTTAAATAGTGATACTTTTTATGAATACCTCTACACTTCATATAGTGTATAACAGTTATATTGAAAGAAAAGGTTTACATGAACCGAGTTCACAAGAGAACTACTTACATATATAATTAGGGGACACACTCTTTTTTGCCTATATTGATAATTCAAACTATCTTTTTGCCCTCTCATGATAAAATAAAAACTCTTTTTTATCTTTTTTTTTTTTACATATTTATCCTTACTAAATTAATGTTTATCCCTCTCATTAGGCTGCGTGACCCATGCGCTACCTATGTGCGACTCTTTTTAATAAAGGTAAATATGTCATAAAAGGGCAACAACGAGTTCGAATTATCAATATAAGCATCTTTGCCAATTTTCTGTATAATTAGTTTCAATGGATGTCCCGCGGGTTTAATTAATTGATCTAAATGCTAGAAACGGCTGTGAAGTCTCCATCAAATTCAAGTTGTTTGGTTAATTAACGAGCGCATGCATGTCAAATTTGACATAATCTGGTGACATCTTGTAAATTTAATACCTATAGGTATAATTATAAAACCACAGTTAAATGGGAACGGATGGACTAATATGCATATAATAGATATATTTGATAATTAATTAATAAACGGAGGAAGTAATAGGTATATATGTAGACAATTACCTATTAATTATGAGACCGTCTCGTATTAATTTTTGTCATTAACTTTACTTTAACTCATAGATATATATTTGTATATAGGCAATTTCAGAATAAAGATGTGTATGTGACTAGAAAAATCTATAGGCAACGTAGTAGATAATCCTCACTATACAAATACAAAATTATTTTTGTTTGAAAAATTCCGTGATGTAGAAAAATTTCATATCAAATTCTTTATTTTCTTGCAGTGTTATAAATCTCTATTCATAGCTTATTCCTGGTGAGCATTTCCAACCGCTTTATAAAAAAATTTAGATTCCTTGAATAAATTGACTTTAACAAGAAAAGACATATGTTTGATCAATTTTGAGAGTATAAGTAGAAGAATGGATAGAGGATGCGTGAATAGGAATGACAATGGGGCGGGTTTAAATTCGAACTCATCATGAACTCAACCACATAGGGCGTGCAAAAAACCTAGTCAAACGGGTCCCCACCGGATCTAGAATGGGTCCTAGCACTATGCCAAATTCGCTGATAGATAACGGTTAAAAATGTCGTTAAAAGGTTTAGAAAGTCGCAATTGTACATGGCGATATAAAAAGAGGCACTGAAAAATAGCGGTTTTTAACTGCCGTCATATCCACTTACTACATCAGTTTTTAACCGCTATAGGATGTCCAAAAAATTGTGGATTCTGTTACGATCCCACATCGTTTCACAAGCTTGTAGGTCACGTGCCATTATAAATTGTGGATTCTGTTACGGTCCCACATCGGATCCACAAGAAATTGTGGATGGGTACATAATGGGAGTCAATCCTCCACTATTGAGCTAGCTTTTGGGTGGAGTTAGAGCTTCCATTCTTAAGTTCCTAACAATTGGTTTGACCTGCCGGATCCCAGACGTGGTACGGAAGAGGGCTACCTAGGGAAAGGGCCGCTCGACACCAGGAACCATGTTGCGCGGGTCTGCCTGAGTCGCTGAAGGGGCCCAGAGTGAGAGCTTTCTGTGGATGTCCGACTTTCAAGGGGGGTCGATTGTTACGATCCCACATCGGATCCACAAGAAATTGTGGATGGGTACTTAAGTGGGAGTCAATCCTCCACTCTTGAGCTAGCTTTTGGGTGGAGTTAGGGCTTCCATTCTTAAGTTCCTAACAAATTCCAACGAGGCTCGTGTTTTAGGTATTGATTTGACACAATTTAAACACCTGACAATTTTCTTTTAGTTCTCGAAGAATTAGGGTTGAACATTGGGGAGGTACTCGATTTTAGAGAATTTGGGGGATTACTTTTTTTTTTAGATTTGTTTCAATAATTTTTCTCTTTGTATTAATTAATGATGTGTATTTCATCTAATTGGCGGGTGTATTAAATTGTGTCAAATCAGTGACTAAAACATGAGCCTTGCTTTGGAGTCCCTAATTTAAAATGACACATGACTGACACGCTGGTGAAACAACATCGTTTTGGGTGATTTATGGTAAAATAGGACAAAAATTGAACTATTCTAGCTAGTAGTTATGGGACTAAATTGTTTCAAAAATAGTTATGGGATGGAAATTGAGCAATTATAGTAGTTATGAGACTAAATCGTTCAAAAAGTAATTAGGGGACGAAAATTGAGCAATTTTAGTAGTTATGGGATAATCGTTCAAAGAATAGTTGTGGGAGTAAATCAGAAAAGGTATAAAGTTAATTATGGGACGAAAATAGTTGTTATAATTAAATACTATTCTTATAATTAACAAATAAACCTCCTCCGTGTCATCTTATTTGCAGGAACTATTTTTAAATAATAGAAACAGCTTGGACCAAAATAAAAGAAATTGGTAATGCTACTGGCCTAAAAATCATAAACACTATAAATCAAGATTTAGTTGTTTGAACAACCTTATATTATATAAATTTATAATGAGAATAATATCAACGTCGTGGGACTGTAAAACTACTAATTTACGGCCTTATAGATTTTTCTTGTATATTAAAAACCTGATAAATAAGAAACTATTAATTAGAGATCTAAAAGATAGTAAATTTCAGAACTCAGAAATATTAACGTCATGTTTGGCATTTTTATTTATTTATTAATTATATACAATATTATTTTCTCATTCCTAATTTTTTTTTCATCCACCCATGTAAAATTAATATATCTTTTATGTTTTGAAATGTGATTTATACACATATTTTTAAATAACTAGAAATTATAAGATGTAAAATATAATTTTAAATGGACAAACAGCTTATGGGCACCTATTTTGGACTTCATTATCTCCTTCCATTTACCGTCTATGTCGTCCCAATCTCCGCCACTCACTTATCCGAATCCCACCGCCACATTCAGTCCCAAAATTAGTTCCAAAGTGCAATAATTATATCTGAAAAAAAATCAAGGGTGCAGAAGTCGGAAATCGGTAGTCGGGCGGATATGGACCACCTAGCGCCTAGGTCGTCTAGGCGGGGACTAGTCGGGGACTAGTCGGTTCGGTTTTCGTTTATTTTTTTAATCTAAATGAGTTTTATTTACTAGTTATCGATATAGTATAACAAAATTACACTTCAAAATTAATTAACAAATTCATTATACAACCGCCTAAATCTAGATAACAATTGAAACAATTTTTCTTATATATATTATCCATTATAGAGTACAAAAAATTTAATTTAACATAAAAAAACTAAATAAATTTATGTTTTGGAATTTTAATGTAGTGAAAATTATCAATTTTTATCTTATCATCAATTTATTCTAAGAACAAAGTCTCTCATTGTCATATAATACCTTAGTGTTGAACACCTGACTCTCGACTCGGTCGCCTAGGCGGCGCCTAGCAAAATCGGGTCGGCCGACGACCGCCTAGCGCCTAGACGCCGCCTAGGCGGGGACTAGTCGGGACTTTTACATCACTGAAAAAAACATGAGAAATGTAAGCAAATATGTTGTTTTGAATTTTTTATTTTGGTCCTATAAGTTATCGAAAGTTCTGAAATTAGTCTTTTAACCTGTTGTAACAGGTCACCAAATAGGTAACAACCATATATGTAATTATTTTTTTTCTTTAATTTCGAAATGCCACCTAGAGGTTTTTAATTATAATAATTTTTGGTCGGGATTTTTTAGCTTAACTTTTTATGGAGAAAGGGTGGTTTCAGCGTAATTTGGTTTTTTTTTTTTTCCAGTCAGTTTAGACCAGGTATACCAACCCAATTCACCTTTCTTTTAATATTCAAATTGTTTTTAAACCCGATAAAGAACCTGATTAAAATTATTAGGGTTAAAAAATGTTCAAGTGGCGCTTCGAAATTAAAGAGAAAAATAAAATAATTACATATGTGGCAGTTATCTGCTTAGTAACCTGCTGTAACAACAGGTTAAATGACCAATTTTAAAAAAAATGAAAATTTACAGGACCAAAATAAAAAACTTACAGGATCAATTTCAAAATGATACAAAGTTATTGGATTACAAAAAACTTAATCCCTTATAAAGAATGCACTTTTCTCATATCAACAAATGAGCCAAAAAAATGGGTCATGCGTTTTTCTCTCTTTCGACAAATGAGCCAAAAAAATGGGTCATGCATTTTTCTCAATCCGATCCAAATGAGCCAAAAAAAATTAAGTGTCATTTAGGTGTTACATGGTTTGGAATAAAGATGAGTAGGAAAAATTCGGATAGAAAAAAAGTGCATGGATTATCTTAATCACACATAGTGCTAAAATGTATTTATACATACTTTTGGTTATTGGATATGAGATAAGAGAAAAAGAGATGCTATCCTTAAAGTTATCAAGAGTGTCTTCACTACAATTTTTCAGCATTAGAAAAACAAGCGTACTTCAATCTTTCTCTCCACGGCCGCCGTCCCGTATTCCATTTTTCGCCGCCGCACACATGGGTGCAGCAGCAGAGCTCCAGCGGGAACGGATGCCGAAGCACATCGGCGTAATCATGGACGGAAACGGAAGGTGGGCGAAGAGTAGAGGTTTGCAAGTGCAATTTGGGCATAAAGCTGGGATGGTCGCACAAAAAAAGCTTGTCATCAATTGTTGTGAGTTTGGGATAAAGGTTGTTACTGTTTTTGTTTTCTCAACTGAGAACTGGAAGCGCTCCCAGGTACTTATTATACCAGAAAATATGCAAAAATTTCATTTTTTTTTTTTATAGTTGAAACTCTTTTTTGTCATACCTTTGGTAAAAACGTTTTTTGCCCTTTTATAACATTTTTACCCTTACTACATTAATGTCTATTCATTCCACTAGGTTACGCGACCAATGTGCTACCTATGCGCGATCTCCAAGTGCGACCCATGCGCAACTCTTTTTAATAAGGGTAAATATGTCATAAAAAGGCAAAAAAAAAAAAAAAATTATCCACGACAAGGAAAAAAAGAGTTTGAACTATGAATATAGGGCAAAAAAGAATTTGTCCCTAATTATACTAATGTGAGGAGCTCTTGTGTATTTCATGTATCTCATTTTGTGAGAAGAAGTTCTGCTTAAGATTGAGCGAAAATCCAATTTTGAACCAAAATGGATTCTAATTGGCTTATTTTTTATTTGTCTCTAGGTTAATTGCATATTCAGTCCCATAGCATTTTTTTTTCTCACGAAAATTGTCCTTTTTTTTAACAATTCTGGTCCTATTAGAATTTCCTGTTAGGGAATTCTTTCATTTTCAGTCCAATATAACAGATATTGATACGTGAGATACACGCTGCATTAGGAATTTCACGTAATTGTTCCTTTAATGATCAATTTTGATCCCATAGAAATTTCAAAATTTTGGTCAACTGTAGATTCTGTCAAATAGTAAACAGTTGGGACCAAAATTGCGTAAAAAATGATCATTTTCAAACATAGGTACTAAAAGCGTGCGAAAAATTTGATTGTTTGGCAACTGGTATTGAAATTTACCCATTTATTTTTTAATTGGACCAAACCTCACATGTTAATCTATCGAGTTTGGGCCTTTCGGAAAAGGTAAAAGTCATGTAATTAATGCCACACCTCACAAGCCAAAAATGCACCCCCAAAATGACGTCGCACTAAAAAATTCTGTGATTTTGGGGTCAAAATCTATCGGACTAAATTATGAGATTAAATTGAATTTTAACGTTTTTAGGACTTTTTGAGAAAAAGATAAAATTATGGACCAAAACCAATTTGAACTCTATTGACAATCAATTTGAAATATTGACGTATATTTGATGTAATACATGAGTGTTTTTTTGGATCTGCTATTGACTTATTTTCGATGTATCTTCAAATTTATAAAAGTATGTTCAATCTGGAGCTTTTATTTTGTCATTATTATATATTTGATTATAGGTAATTTACAAAATTTTTATTAGTTATTATTTTTAATTTATTTAATCCATTTCACGATTTTATATTGATTTTATGTTTTGCCTATAATATCTTAAATTTATTAAATCCACATAATTCGTGACTATGTTTTTATAATTCTTTTCTGATTTGCATGCATAATTAGTGAAAGTTACCTGATGCAGGTGGAGGTTGACTTGTTTATGAGGATTATTGAACGATTTATAATATTAGATGTCATGGATCTAATTAAACGGTAAATATGATACTTCTCTTTTAAATAATTTTTTTAAGTAATTTTTATTTATTTGAAGTAAATATTATTAGGGAATTATATACAAATGCTCTACAAGCTGGAGCTTTTAGATGAGACGAGATTCTTACAAATATGTTTGTTAAACCTGTCTCACAGTCGACCTCAAATTACAATGTTCCCATAAAAGTTTGTCAACGTATTCTAGTAATTGCAATTTTTTATATATATTTTGAATATTTTATTAATAAATTTTAATACTTAATTTACATTTTATTTTGTTTTTGAATTAATTAGTTTAAGTGGAGCAGTTTGGCATATTGTGGAGCTGATTTGACACATATGTGGACTTCAAATAAGCATGGGGCTAAAACTAAGAGAAATTACCCGCATATGTGAATTTCGGGCCAAAATTAGATATATTGACCGAACTTTAAAGCTAGTGTCCTAAAGTCAGCCAGCAGAATCAAATGCGCCCCACAATTGTCACATCCCTAAAGTTAGTGTAATCAAGAAAGAAATGAGAGATTAATTGCTTGCAATATGAAAATAAGTGCCAAAGTAGACTACATTTATAATCTATACCAAAAAAATTTAAACCCTAATAATATACAGTATTCGGTGATTGCAGATATAATATTCGATTCTCAGTTATTGGTGACATTTCAAGACTTCCCAAATCTTTGCAATGCGCCATTTCCTCGGCAAAAGAATGCAGCCACGCCAACAAAAGAATGCATTTCATATTGGCTTTGAATTATGGTGGACGATACGAAATAACAGAGGCTTGCAGGAAAATCGCAACGGAAGTAAAAGATGGTGTTCTAAAAGTAGATGATATCAACGAAAGTTTGTTGGATCAACGAATGATGACAAATATCATCACTGCATTCCCAAATCCTGATTTAATAATAAGAACAAGTGGTGAATTGAGAGTTAGCAACTTTCTGTTGTGGCAGTTGGCCTATGCAGAATTCTACTTTGCCAGCAAATGGTTTCCTGATTTTGAAAGGGCTGACCTTAAAGAGGCTCTTGCTTCTTTTCAATGTAGAAAGAGACGCTTTGGCGAGCGCCCAAATTAGGTCGGAATCTTCATTCAAACTGTGTCTCATCTTTGTTGGATCATTTATCCAACGTTCAACTAATAAAATGAAATAACTATGGGGAATATTTTTTTTAAAGACCATTACTTTGTGTGTGGGGGGAGGGGGGAAGCAGGATAAGGACAGTAGTTTTTTGGGCTGGCAAAACATGTACCGTCATTTTTAATAAGTAGCAATTTCAGGGCGAATTAGGGTTATTCAGTCCTAATTTGTCCTAATTCTGTTTTAAAAATATATGTTTAATATTCTACAAATATATTCATAAATTTGTCCAAGTAAGAAATATCCATAAAATTTTAAAAATTCATATAATTTATATTTAAATAAATCAATAAATTTTCTAATTTATGATTAGCCAAAAATAACTGTAAAATGTGATAGTTGTAAAAAAAATTGAATTAAAATAAATTAGAGTAAAACGTTTAATAATTTTAACACAGTTAACAAAATTAAGAAAAAAATAAAAAAATGTTAAAATTGTCTAATAAAAAAATAATTAAACCAAATAAAAATATTATATCAATTACGATAAACCAATTATATATGAAGATTATTTTAAATATTGAGAATGATCTAAAATATTTAATTAATGTGAAAATTATCAAAAAAAAGTAGGGTTATTTAAAAAATTAAAAAAAGAAAATTATTTGATAAAATTATTAATAATTTCAAGAAATATGTAAAACATTAATCTTGGATTCTATTATATAGAAAATAAAAAAAATCAGAAATTATTATCTTGAAAAATATAAAACACAAAACAAAAAATCATTAAAATATAATATTGTTTGATTAATTAACTTGATAATTACCGAAAGAGTGTGAGACCTATTTAATAAAGAAATGTAAATTAATCAAATTTATTAAAAAATATATATTTTTAAATAATGAAATAAGGAAACGTATTCATAAAAAGATTTAATGTATTAAAATAATGTGGTCCTTCTTGCTAAAGTTTTTTTTTTGCTAAAATAAATAAATTATCACTCTAACTTTTGGGAGTGGCTCAAAATAGGGAAATTTAGGCTAACTTAGCCTAAAATCGCTACTTTTTAGAGCTACAGTCCTTGTTTCGTCAATCCAAAAAATTACCGTCTTTATTTTGCGAGACTCATAAAGTTACGATCCTTAAAAAGAATTCCCAATAATTATCTGATCAAATAATGTTTAAAGAATTATTTGGACTTTAAATATTAAATGAAATTGTTATGTAGATTTAACATGATAATTTTATTTTAATGATTTATTGAAAGTGAATATATACCATATATATAAATGCAGTTTTATCTATTCATTACCTGAAAAATATTAGTAAAAATATCAATTGGTGCTTAAATTTTTTTAGGGTAAATTGCACTTTTGATCCAGAGAGAATTTACCAATTTCAAAGTGGTCATTTTTTTTTTAACAAATTTGGTCCCATGAGATTTTTCTGTCCATTTCTAACGGAAGTGGGTCATACGCTCAGTTAATTGCACTTCTGGTCCCAAAAAATATATGTTTTAATATAAATTATTATTTAGTTTAAAATAAATTAAAAATTATATTTTAGTATATTCAAATTATCCAAATATATAATTAACTTATAATTCAAAATTTGTTAGAATAATTTAAGAATTGAAGTTTATACGGACTATATATTTTAGTCTTTTTAGATTTTACATAAATTATTATTTGATTGATAAAAAAATTATGTTTTGTTTTTTAAATTATACATAGATTCTCCATATATTTTTTAGATTATGTATAAATTATTACTTGTTGGTTTAAAAAATATTTATTTTTGTATTTTAATTATATAACATCTATATTTTATTTTTAAAATTTTACATATATTATTATTTGGTTTACTTTAAAATATTATATAAAAGTTCTTTATATATATATATATATATTGTAAAAAAGTTTATTTAGGTATCTTTTTAATTATATTAAAGTTCAATATATAATTTCAAAATTTTCATATTTTACAAGAAAATTATTGGGTAAATTACCATTAGCTACATTTTGGTAGTGGATATATATAAAAATTATAAACACTATTTAGAAGATTACTTCTAACTACAAAAGGACTATAATACCCTTTCTCTCATATTTTAAATCCCATAAACATTTTGAATCACAACCCCCCCCCCCCCCCCCCCCGAAACCTCTTCTTATTTTTGGGGCCCTCCGCTTTTCGGGCTCTTCATTTTTCGGGCATCTCTTTTTCGAACCTTTGCTTTTCGGACCACTTTTCCTGCCGGTCCCCACTTTGTCGGGCCTTTTTGTTCTTTTTTTCGAGCTCCTTCTTGCTTCGGACCCTTCATTTTCAGGCCAAAAATCCTTAAAAAACAAACAAAAGAATCTAAACATGTTTAGTTCAATTTTTGCACACAATGTATTTATGTACACAATTTCATTTAAACCCAAATATCAATCAAATTGATATTCCTAAACACATATTAACAGATTAATAGAGTTCCAAATAATCTTGAACCACCAAATCGTAAAAAAAGTTAAAAACAAACAAAAAACCTGAACATGTTCAGTTCAATTTCTGCACAAAAATAATATATTTATGCACACAAGATCAATTAAACACAAATATCAATCAAACTAATATTTCTGCACACATGGTCAATTAAACCCAAATATCGATCAAACTAATATTTCTACACACAAGGTCCATTAAAACCAAGTATCAATCAAACTAATATTTCTGAACACATATTAACAAATTAAATAGAGTTCCACAACAATCAAACTAATATTTTAGTTCAATTTCTGCAGAACTATTCAACATACTCATCTATCATATTTTCTTAACAATCATTCCAAATCAAACTAAAATATCAATCAAACCAATATTTCTGAACACATATTAATAGATCAATAGAGTTCCAAATAATCTTGTTCCACAAAAATCTAAAAAGACCAACAACAAAAACTGAACATGTTCGGTTAAATTCTGCACAAAAAACTACACTATCTTAAATTCTTATTTCTCCATTAAATATGAGTAAAATCCACAATCTACGCCCTCTCCAATGCTCAATCACTCACAATAAAATAAAATTACATATTTTCAAACCAAAACCACATTAAAAAATTCTCATTCAAACAAAAATTATTGATGTGACACTTTAAAAAATTGCTCAAAAGAAGACTTTGTTGTCGGCTTCATCTACCAAAACCAAACCAAACCCAACCAAACCCATTCAAAACAAACTCCTATTCAAAAATCCACATGCACTTCATTCTACGGTACACCAGCAATGAATTCAAACCAAACCCACTCCACAATACCCCAAAAAGCATATCAAAATAAATTAAATAAATACTACATAACAAAGTAATAATATATTTACCTGATTCTGGGATTAAAACCAGATCCGCCGACACTGTCGCCGAAAAATGTCGCCCAAAATGTCACCGAAAAAAGTCACCTAAAACCAAACGGGCTTGAAGTATATCATGGGCCCTCATCCCGCAAATCAAACGGTAGATTAGTTGGGATTAAAATCCTAATCATGGCCTATCCTGATCAATCCCGTGAACCAAACGGGGCCTTAGTATAATTTTCTATTTTCATGTTATTGTCATTGATCTTCATTGCATCATTCCTTACCAACAAATGGCTCCTTCACAACCTGAAATTCTAGCTGCTCACATGATCGGTATGTGCAAATTAACGGTGATTTACTATGTTTTATTCGTTGACAGATATTCTGTTATTATAACTTTTTTTAGATAAAAATCTTTAATGACAGGATATGTGTCAGTTTAGGTCAATTTTTTTGAAGTGTTGGATGTTGCTTGTGCTGTGTTTTTCTGATTCTCTCTTTACATATAGATTTGCATGTTTTAGAGTGGCTTGTGATTGGGTGCACCTCTTTGAATGTTGATGCTAATTAACGTAGATGTTGAAACGGAAAATATATAATTAGACAACAGAATATGTTGATTGGGGTGCACCAGACAAGATTTCAGGCTCTTAATTGAGTAATTCATTGTAACATATATTTAAGTGTATGGGTTAAAAAGAATACTCTGCCGATATTATTAGCTGTATTGTATAAGAAAACAACAATTAATTATAATTTTTGAACACATATTTTCTGAACAACTGTTTAAAAACCAAACAAACACAAATTTAACAAACTAAACCTTTTTCTAGGAAAAATATTGTTGAACAACAGTTAATAACACTTTCTGAACAAAAAACACTCAAATAAATCAATCACACTGTTTCCTAACAAATAACAAACATATTGTTCAGAAAAATGATATTTTAAGATTATTCAAGCATTTTTACAAACATATGGTGTGCACGATTTAGAAGGTAACAAAAAAATTGTTTCAATAAAAAAAGGAGCATGAATCGATTTTTCTGAACAATGTTAAAGTTTAACCAGTTTAAGGACAATAACAAGAACAAGACCAAGAACAATCTATATATAGCTACATGTAAAAATATTTTTTAAGGACAGTATTTTAGGGGTGGTTGTGTTTTAAGGACAATAATTTCACTGACTTGGATGTAGGACAATATGTTTTAAAATATTTAAATGTAAGACAATATGTTTTAGAATATATAAATGTAGGACAATATGTAAATGTAGGACAATCGAGCCTAACATGAGATTTGGGCTAAAAATTGTCCTACATTTACAGATTTTAAAACATATTGTCCTATATTTACAGATTTTAAAATATATTGTCCTTTATTTACAAATTTTAAAACATATTGTCCCACATTTACAAGCCTGTAAAATTACTGTCCTTAAAACACAACCCCCCCTAAGTTACTGTCCTAAAAAAATATTATTCCCTATAGCTACATGCACAAAAAAAATGAAAAATAAAAAAATAAAAAAATACAGCAAGAACAAGTGAGTGAATCGATTCCTTTTGCAACAAATGTGTGAAATCAGGAAGAACACTCCTATATTCCATGAAAAAAAAATTACCTTTTCATAACTCAAGATCTGAAAATTGTGGATGGTGTTCCATTTTCAAATGAGGGGGAAAAACTTTCTGCAGAAATGGGGGGTGAGAAGAAAGGGGAAATGAGAAAAGTGAGATGAGACTTCTCCCTTGGGTAGGTGTAAACTTTATCACAACTGGGGGGTGGTTTCACATTAGGGGGGGGGTGTAAAAGGGGTATGAATGGTAGTTTGTAGTTAGTAGTAAAGTGTAGAATAGTAAATGTAGTTTTTAGATATATCACTAGGGAAAATGTAGTTATTAGTAATCCCCCCTTCATAAAATGATGTATAAATTAATACAAATCAATATACATTTTTTTAAAAATGTTAAAACATTATACCCGTATTATGCCTCAGCTCACGCAAGTGTACCTCTATTTCAAATGATCATACATATCTATTTATGCACCCGCCAGTCGGAGGGAGTATATTTTTATTGGAAAGAAAAATTTCCATATATCAAATACTCTAATGGAGATGAAGCGAGATAGTATTAATGGATACATTTGACTCATTTTTAATTAATATAGTCAAATTCGATGAACTCATTAAATACTTATTAACTTCTTTTTATCTAATTTTTTAATTTAGTCTTTTCGTTTATAGTGTTAATAAAGTGCAATACTAGTATAAATAGCAAGGGTACAGAAGTTGAAAATCACTAGGCGGATGGATTCTGACCGCTTAGCGCCTAGACCGCCTAGATGATTTTTTTATTAGTGCCTAGACCGCCTAGATTCGCCTAGACCCGCTTAGGCCCCGCATAGCAGTGGAAACGACCTTTTCCCCAAAATCGGGTTGGCCGGCGGCCGCCTAGGCCAATTTTTACATCCCTGGTAAATAATCTATTTCAGATATTGTAATTGATACCTTTGAATGGATCAGAAAATATATTGGGTTATCCCTTCTTCGTATTTTTATCGTTGTTCCTCTGGTATTTGTATTGAATCAACGGAATTAAACGTTAATCATGTTTTCATTCTTTTGGATATTTTAAGAATCAACGGATACGCTATGCTTCTACCGCCGCATCATACTCGGACAATAAGAAAAATTTGTACTAGTGTTGTATAGATATGTCAATAAAAATGGATCCAGTATATCTGTATTGACAAAGTATATGGTGAATAAGTTTCACACAAGAATCTGTAAAACTGGTTAAGGGGTGTGATTTATATTACTAAAGAGTATTAGTCGTGATTACTGAAAGGTGTGACTTTTTATTATAAAAGGTATTACTTATAACTTTGAAGAGTGTGACTTATATTATAGTAGGAGGTATTAGTAATGATAATAAAAAGGTGTGACTTATATTACAAAAGGATATTAATCGTAATAACTGAAGGGTCATGCCTATAAAAAAAGAATCAATTTCACGATGAACAAATTTTACGGCATACCAACTAATCAGTATTTTACCAAACCTTATTATATTTGTGTAGCAAAAAGCTGCTACTTCTCTCGTGCCATATGACTGAATAAATCAACTTTTACATGCAATGTTGGGCAACTGAGGTACATGTACATAATCATGGTACAATTGGATGTCACTATCATCACAAGATTTAGGGCCTGTTTTAGAACTCTTAGAAGTGCTCCAGAAGCACATATTTTTAAATCTGTTAGACACAGCTTTTTTAAAAAATAAACGCTTCTAGAGCACTTGTAGAGTTTGCAAACAGGTACTTAATCAATCTCTCTTTCTCTCTAATTTCTGTTTCTTAATGGCTAGGTTATGCCACATAATTTGAATAGAATCAATGATTTACTAAATATGTATATATATATTATAAAATATATTACAAGCAGCGCACAATTATTTAATGAATAAAATTAATATTATTCAGTAAAAATAATTAATATTTATTGTTCAATTAATATTATTTAATAAAAATAATTAATAGAGTATCATTTAAAATTACACTTTGAATTGCATGGTGTACTTAATGTATATAAAACTTTATTAATTTTTATCAATTTGTTAAATCAAAATCTGAATGTATATCTTATATGATTAAGTTTAATAAAGAGTCACTTGTATACTGATGCGAACAAGGGTTTTGGATCCAAGAATACGTGCAAGATTATTCGCCAAATTGTACCAGAATTGTTACTTGCGAAATAGTCTCATATTTACCAAAGATATTGTCCCAGATTTTGCAGGATTTGGCAAGATATGCAAGATCCACATAATTACTCTAGTTTTATTATTTAATTGTCTAGATTCGTTTTTTATT
>NW_027645524.1:0-87000 GCF_951640355.1 Cnephaeus nilssonii | reverse complement strand
TATATACCAGCACTTTAACCTTTTGCACTCAGATGTCTAGTGTGACTCGACATGGTTAGCATTGGTAGCAGCTCGTATGTTGAGCCATACTCGACACGTAGTTTCACCGCGGGAGGAAGGGGGATTTTTGTCTATTTTTCCAGTATCTTTTCTTGTTTTCATTAGCATGAAAGGACAAATAAAATGTAAATGCCGTCTCAACTGATGCCACCACCTAAGCTTATCTTTTGCATAGGCAGGAATCTTGAGTAGGAGGGTCCAAGGCATGAGTCGTTGCATCATGACTTTTTGAGCTTGCATCATCTTACCTTGGTAAAGAACCTTCCTTATCTTTTCGTCTCCTAGGTTTGTGTAGGTTTCTATTACCATACCACAGATGTTGTCATGACACAGGGTTTAGTTGGATGATTGGTTTGCCCCCTAGCAGTCGCACGTTCTGAGTGAATTTAAACATGTGAATGTAAACCAGGTCTTCATGTGGGTGAATGTTTCAAAAAATATCACACCATGAAAAATTATAGAGATTAAAATTACTCTTTGAATGTATCAATAATTTGAAATATAAGAAAATCCAAATAAATAAGTTAGTATGAAAAGAAACTCCAGTTTTTTATTCTACTGCCACACTTTGTAAAATCTGGGGTATTTAAAAAATTTAATCCCGAGTAGAATAAAGGAATCGAGAAAAAAGCAAGTGAATGCAAAGGGTTAAATATGAATTGTTACCATTTGAAAGACTATCCTACCTTTCAAAGCCCTTTGAATACAAATTCTCAGTTATTTCAACATTCATTAGAGATGTTAAGGTTCTAAAACATATTCCAAGTGTTTTAGAAACACTCTTACACATCCCCTGGTCTGTTATTTTGACCTCTGAGAATTTTAACATTTTAATACAGGTATCATACCTGCTCTTTAAAGGTATATTATTAGTACTTTGAACACTAGCCAGTTATCATTTTAATTTCTTAGTGTTTTAAATACTTTCAAACTGTTATATAGCTCTATGAAAGTGAATTTTTTTAAGTGTTTCACCAACATTCTTCCAAAAACACCAACTCATTTTGATGGGAATAATAAATGTAAACAGTATCGCACTCACTTCTCAGCTCTTTGAACACGATTTCCCGGTGACAAAATTGTGTCGTTAAGATATTAAATCTATTTGAACATGTATTTTAGTATATGAAGCACATTCCTAAATATTTCCCTAGTCTATCATTGTGAATTCTCAGTGCTACATTTATATTTGTCCAGTGATTGAAGCTCATACATTGTGAATTCCAAATGTTAATACACCATAACCCTAACCTGAACCCTAACCCTAACCCTAACCCTACCTAACTCTAGCCCTACCCTAATCCTAAACTGAACCTTAACCCTAGCCCTAACCCTAATCCTAATCCTAACCCTAACCCTAAAACTAACCCTAACCCTAACCCTAACTTTAACCCTAACCCTAATTCTAACCCTACCCCAAGCCCAAACCCTAACCTTAACCCTAAACCTAGCCCTACCTAACCCTAACCTGAGCCTGAACCCTAGCCCTAACACGAATTCTAATCCTAACCCTAAACCTAAGGATAGCCCTAACCCTAACCCTAAACCTAACCATAGCCCTAAACCTAACCCAAACCTTAACCCTAACTCTAAACCTAGCCCTACCCTAAACCAAACCTGAGCCTGAAACGTAATGCTAGCCCTAACACTAACCCTAACCCTAAACCAAGCCCTAGCCCTAGTCCTAACCCTAACACCTAGCCCTTAGCCCTAACCCTAACCCTAGCCATAAATCTTGCCCTAGCCCAGTGATGGCTAACCTATGACACACGTGTCAGTACTGACACGCGTAGCCATTTCTGATGACACGAGGCCGCTGAGGTTTATTAAATACAATTATATATAACAATTATACATTTATGTTATTTAAACTATAAATATCGGGAAATAATGTTTTTTCCTCAAAGCGACACACTACCCGAGTTATACTCAGTGTTTTGGCGAAGTTTGACACACCAAGCTCAAAAGGTTGCCCATCACTGCCCTAGCCCAAACCCTAACCCTAACCCTAACCCTAGCCCTAGTGCTAACCCTAACTTTAAAACTAACCCTAAGCCTTACCCTAACCCTAGGACTATCCCTAGCCCTAGCCCTAAGCCTAATCCTAACCCTAACCCTAGACCTAACCCTAATCCTAACCCTAACCCTAACCCTTACCATAAACCTAACCCTAGCCCTAGCCCTAACCCTAACCCTAACCCTAGCCCTAACCCTAAGCCAAACCCTAGCCCTAACACTTACCTTAAACCTAACCCTAGCCCTTGCCCTAGCCCAAACACTAACCCCAACCTGAGCCTTAAACCTAGCCCTAACCCTAATGCTAACACTTACCCTAACCCTAAAACTAAGCCTAGCCATTGCCCTAGGCCTAGCCCTAACCCTAACACTAACTCTAACCTGAGCTTGAAATCTAGCCCTAACCCTAATCCTAATCCTTACTCTAAACCTAACCCTTACCTTAACAGTAACTTTAACCCTAACCCTAATTCTAACCCTATCCCGAGCCCAAACCCTAACCCTAAACCTAAACCTAGCCCCACCCTAACCCTAACCCTAACTTGAGCCTGAACTGTAGCCCTAACACGAATCCTAATCCTAACCTGAACCCTAACCATAACCCTAACCCTAAAACTAGCCCTAACCCTAACCCTCACCCTAAACCTAACCCTCACCCTAACCCTAGCCCTAGCTATAGCCCTAGCCCTAGCCCTAACCCTAAACCTAACCCTGGCCCTAGCCCTAATACTAGCCCTAGCCCTAACCCTAGCCCTAACCCTAACCCTAACCCAAGCCCTAACCCTAACCCAAGCCCTAGCCCTAAACCTAACCCTTGCTCTAGCCCTAGCCCTAACCCTAACACTACCCTAAGCCCCTAAGCCCCTAATCCTAACCCGTTATCTAGTAACCGGTAACCAGCTAACTAGTTACCGGTAAACTGGTAACCGTTGACCGGTTAACTGGTAAGCGGTAAACAGTAAACTGGTAACCAGTTAACTGGTAACTGGTAAACCGGTAAATGGTTAACTGGTAACTGGTAACCATTTAACTAGTAACCTGGTAACCAGTTATAGTTACCTGGTTACCAGTTAACCGGTAACCGGTAACCAGGTACCTAGCAACATCTGAACCTGTTAACTATCAACCTGGTAACTGTGCTGATATAGTCAGGAAACACAGGTGGCAACCTGAACTAATAATCCTCAGAGCTAAATTGCCAGACAGCCACCAAAACTTAGAAAGCCTATCCTGCAGCAACCTACCCCCGCCTCCCTTCCTTCCTTCCTTCCTTCCTTCCTTCCTTCCTTCCTTCCTTCCTTCCTTCCTTCCTTCCTTCCCCTTTTCGGTCCTCCCTCTCCTCTGTGAGTAAAATGGAACTAACCTGAATGGGAATCAAAAATGTTAGCAGACAATGCAGCACAAAGGAAAGCCCAGCAAACATCACTTGGAAACAGGACCCCTCGTCCTGGATGACAAAAATGATCAGCACGAGACAAATGACACACACAGAAAGGAAATCAAATGCAGGCAACAGCACTGTCACCCTGCATTCATCACTGGAGAAACATGCCAGTGATGTAAGGAAATTGCAACGCATAATGAAGCTTTTAAGCCACACAACCATGAAACACCAAGCAATGAGAAGGCAAAGATTAATGGGAATGAGGGAGACACCCAACAAAAGGGCAAATCAGAACAACACTCACATAAGGAAGGAGATTTTCGAATAATTGCCAAACACAATGTCCATGAAAATGAGGACCTGAGCAGCGTCACACAGGCACATATGCTAGATTCACAGGTTTGTAGGACACAGCACGAGTGTGCCAGGCAATCATAACTCCAGACATAGGTGACTCTGGAAGACTGACGCAATGGAAATAAGCCTCCGGAACTGAGGGAAATCAACCGGGAAGCAAATCACATGTCCAAGAAGGCCTCATCACACTGGAGAACAACTGCGGCCCCAGCTTTCTGCGCTGCACCTGGCATGCATACCAAACAAAGACAAACTATCAGTGTCAGGAAAGTGCATGCAGGGATATGTTTCCAGAGACGTACTTGTGGGGAGGAGAACAATGGCAGAGTGAAGGGCCAGGTGCATTCGCATGGGCACCTATATGGGCTAGCAAACAATCACGCAAGCATCCATAAGGTCATGGATGTCAAATGACCCAGGCAGCCAGGCATACACCGCATAAAAAATCATTATGGGAAACATCAGTGTGTGCACATTAGACGCCACCCACAAATTGGAGACAATGTGAGGTGGGATGGATGCAGTGTTTGCTGGAAGGAAGCACAGTGAAATAAAATGCCCTCAAAACAACTACAAGTAAATGTTTCAGGAGGAACAACATGGAAAACTGCAATGAAAAGCAAGGGAAGGAGCACTTCAACAAACAGCACTGACAGTCAGGAAATGCAGTTGCAAGCAACTGCTTTGGTCTCAAAAAACAGTTTTCTGGAAACATACCCACACAGAAATGTGTCTGACAGAAGTAGTTGAAAACCCTGACAATGCAGCGAGCGGAAAACAAGAACATAACGCAGAGAACAAAGGTCTGTTTTGCAAGCACTTCAAGTGTCAAAGAAGCATGCGGTGCTGACACGCCGATACAGAAACTGCGGCTGACCAAACCACAGCGTGTATGAACGTGACAGAGAACACGGGAAAAGTAAGCCTGAAAGTGTGACACAGAAGGAATGTGGAGCAAACACTGAACGTCTCCAGACAATGCCAACAAAAACAGTTATGGGCAAAAGTAACCTGGAATAAATTCGCTGCAGAGCAAACTGTCATGTAAGCCAAAAGCCACCCAACAATAACAGTGGCAGCCATATAGCAGAAGGTAACTGAGGGTTCAAGAAGCCAATGGCACAAGAAGGCGGAAAGTGCCCCTGCATGCAGGAACACAGGAAAGCAATAAGAAACACTGCATCTGGCGAAGACCATGTGGCACAAGGAAAGAAAAATGAGCGCTAAACAGACGTCACAGTACTGCCAAACTGCACTCCTACACATTGTTTGCCTACAAAGTACCCGGCAAAGCCTCCAAATTGAAAGAAAGAAAACTGCTCTCCCATAATCACTCACCGGTCGGCAGCAGAGATCCATCACAGTAAAGGAGCTTCCCAAATCGCCGCACCTCGCATGACTTCTCCAAGGTCTGAAACATAGAGAGAAACGTCACTACAACCAGAAATAACACCTAGTCCTAGACCATGCAGGCACAAACCTTTAGTGAAATGGCATGCCATTCCAAGAATAGCCACAAGGTGGCAGCAGAGTATCACATGCGCACTATGCAAGGGAGAAAAGACAGGAGCATCAATTTTAACAGCAGCCAAAAGGTGGCAGCAGAGGATAAAAAAATCAAATGCACATGCTGCAAAGGAAAGAAAAGACAGGCTTTATCTCTGAAGGAAGGTGCATGTAAAGGGAAACCACAGGCGGAAAAGGACTATGCTGAGCATAAGGCACTCGGGACCCCAGAAGGGGTGGACGGCCGTGCAGGCTGACAAACAAGCTCGGCGAAATTGGGGGACAGACCCCGGCACGCAAAAGTCGCAGCAACAAAAGTAAGCACAGGCAAAGGCGCGCAAACTTTGTCCAAGGCACTCAACACGGGGCACACATTGCAAATCACACCCCACAATGGACCGTCCTACACAGGTTCCCTGTGCAACTCACCTCAGGAAGCAGGCAGGACCGTGGGCTTAAGGGAACATGGCAATCCCACAGGCAGGGCCCATCTCTTCAGGCGCTGTACCAAGAAGTCAAGCCAGTGACAGGGGGAGAACAGGTCACTGCTCCTGGAAGGAATGAAGAGGGGTGAAACGGTGCGGATCACATGCCTGTATTCAGGACAGGGGCCTGCCTTGTGACTTTTGCATCTGAACCTCAGGACTGAGCTGAGCAATTGTCTTCTGGCAGCAGAGTCTACCTAACTCAAAGATGTCTGGGCAAGTGGTGACTTCCCTCTTTCCGGAGCCCCAAGGGCAGAACCAAAGGCGTCAGGGCACTCGCCCTTTGTCATGACTATCAAGGTAATGGCCCAACATCAGGTAGGGCAAGCACTCAGCGCCCCTCCCTGCAAGATAAGGGAATGCCCATCATCCCACTGTTGACCCAATCTCTGCCCTTTCCGCGCGGAGCCCTGCCCCACACCCAGAATCTGGCATCCAATGAATTCCGTGTGGGCCAGTGATGCAGTTTACTTTTGAGGAGAAAAGATAAGTAAGCAGTGCGAACTCCCCTTCCTCTCCCCGAGGCACAAATCAGTAATTCACCTTCCCTGCAGATGTTCAAAGAGCCACTGCAAAGCACTCACTCAGTAAACTACAGGAGGAGCAGCAGCAAAGACCTTACGTTCACCTCACTTATCACAGCAGCGGAAGGATTCCAAAGCAGCTCACCCGGGAGCACCATGCGGACTGGGTCTCGGTGCTCGGATCCAGCAAGGGGCCCATTGCGCCCCGCCGTTTGCCCAGCGCCGCATGCGGTGAACCTGGGTGAGTTATCTCTTGGAGGCACCACATTCCCTTCTTTCTGTAGAATGCAGGAATTCAATTAAGTCAGCCTCACTATGAGATGATCGGATGGGGCGCAACTGACATCAAGGGGTAGGGGAACCCAGAGTGAGGCAATTCTGGAGGGGACAAGTGGGTGGCTGTGGCTGATTTTGGCTGATCAATGCACATGAAGTTCACAGAGTGAGGGCAGGGAATCAGGGACTAAGAAATTTGAGCTGAACAAAGTCGGCTCAGAGGAGAAGGGGGAGATGCTCCCTCCCGGGCGACTCCTGGGTGCCCTTAGGCGACTTACAAGCTCTGGTGAAGGAGTGAGGGGGCACAGCTGAGGAGGGACCTGCTTGCCCATAGGTAATTCAGTCAGGCGGCATAAGTGAGTTTGTCGACATGGGGAGTTCCCATAAGGCCTAGCAAGCCAGCTCCGCCAGACAGTGTGCCTCTTTCAGACAGTTGAGTGAGGAATCAATGCACGTAACAGAGCTGAATTCCAACATGAGGGGCGCTACCCTCACGGACCTCAGCCCTGAAGCACCACAATCTGGAAACGATACTATACATCCCTAGGAAATCAGGACGTACTCCAGTGACCCACTCCAAAAAGTAATAATAATAAGGAAATGTGAAACACATTTAAGATTGCCTCGGCCTTGATGCCTGAGGACCCACAACCACAGCAGTCACCCGTAAAACCACAGCAGGGCAAAGCCAAAGCATCCATGACCCCACCTCAGCGTACAATGTGAAAAGTAGGGATTCTTTGAGGAACAGAAAATCATGTCTTGTGCACGCCAAAAGAAGCAAAGACGACAATAAACCTAAGGAAATGGAAACTCACGTTCAACCGAAAATAACTGAGTCCTGTGGAAGAACAAAAATATCCATGGGTGTGTAAAAACGACAGAAGGCTTCGGAAACAAGTAAGTTAAAAGACTCCACTTGGTGCTCCCCAAGTGCACTCTCTACTGTCCGAGATTGCTTCTGCTTTCTCCTACTCCACCTAAGCTCATACCTCCTCTACGTCTGTTCTACTAACCCTAACGATGTGATGGGAAATGGGAAGACAAAATCTGGAAAATGTAAGACTGGGATCACAGCAGCTGCACATCGGGGAAAGGCTAGTGCAGATACTCATTACTCTGCTGCAAGTAGGTGGACCTGAAAAATCAATCATTGCCAATACGCATGGGTAATGGTGCCTTTTTTTTTTTTTTTCAAAGGTGGACATCACCGGAAAAAGAAAGAAAGACATTTCTGAGGTGGACAGCCGATGGCTTCCCTGGAAACCAATCTGCAGAGGAGGCTGAAGCACAGCACCCCCTGTAGCAAACAGGAGCTGCTGCCCTAAGAGGTGAGTGCCTGTGGAAAGAGGAGAGTGCCTGTGCGGGAGCACAAAGAGAACATATGCCTAGCTCTCGCTTGGGGGTGGGGGGGGTGGGCAGAGAGCCTACTCTAAAGAGGGTGGTTGGTACAACTTTCCATGGTGGGCTGACGGGGGCGCGAGGCGCGGGAAGGAGACAGCTAGAGAGAGGTGCATTCCAGCAGACAAGTAGCCTGTCTCCCTGGGGCCAGAGCAGACTCGTGTGTACAGGGAAAGGCATAGTAACCGCTGGTCCTCAGGAATCCCAATCAATTTCCATATTTCCCGAAGGTGACTCAGGGCTTTTTGGAGATAGAATGTGGAGTTCTCCGCAATCACCTCACTGGGAAGCAAAAGAGAAATCAGCTGCATGAGCCACTGCCTCTGACACACTAAGAGAAGTATTTATAGCCCTGGATGGTTAGGTCAGTGGTTAGAGCATTGCACCACAGACCAAAGAGCCTCGGGTTCAATTCTCTTTTATTCCCAGTCAAGGACACTAGGTGTCGTCATTAATAATGCGGATTTTTTTCAATAGATGGAATTACACATATGTTGATATATATGTGATTTGATATGTATGCTATTTTGTTGTATTGACAACAAGCTTCAAAGCTTCATATGTCACATTTTCTGAAGGTGTTAACATCATAGATATTTTTACACTTAAAAATCTCAAATTTTGTGCCAAAAATAAAGAGCATTTGCGGGAAGTTTTAATTCATTACTTTATTTTGAAGAAAAGTTCTGCTGAATATTTCCGGAAGCTTATGGTGAACATGCTCCATCTCAAGATACTTGTGAACGCTGGTTTAAACGCTTTAAAAGTGATGATTTCAATGTGAAAAACAAAGAATGTCCAGGTCAACCGAAAAAGTTTGAAGACCAACCATTACAAGCATTATTGGATAAAGGTGCATGCCAAACTCCAAAAAAAATTGCAAAAAGATTAACCATTGCTCCACAAACCATTTCCGATCGTTTACAAGCAATGGGAAAGTTTTTAAAGGAAAGAAAATGGATGCCACATCAACTGAACAAAAGACAAATGGAAAACCGAAAAGTCATCAGTAAAATGTTGCTTCAACAGCACGAAAGTCTATTTTGCATCAATTTGTGTCTGGCAATGAAATGTGGATTTATTTTGAGAATCCCAAATGCACAAAATCATGGGTTGATCCAGGTCAACCATCAACATTGAATGCCAGGCCAAATCACTTTGGAAAGAAGACAGTGCTCTGCGTTTGGTGGGATCAGGAAAGTGTGGTGTATTATGAGCTTCTAAAACCAGGTGAAACCGTTATTTCTGATCCCTCCAAACAACAAATAAATCAATTTGAACTATGTTTTGATCATAAAACAACCAGAATGGGCCAGAAGACATGGCATAGTAATTAAGCTTCATGGTGACACACCATCACACACTTCAACACTAGTTAAAGACACATGAAAAGATCTTGCCTGTGAAGTATTAACCAACTCACTATATTCACCAGACCTTGCTCCTTCAGATTACCACTTGTTCCAATCAATGGCAAATGCACTTTCTGAGAAGCACTTCAAAACATATGAAGAAGTGGAAAATTGGGTCTCTGAATGGCCTTCCTCAAAACAAGAAAAGTTCTATTGGAACGGTATCCACAAATTACGTGAAAGATGGGCGAAATGTGTAGCTAGCGATGGACATTACTTTGAATAAAGCACTTTTGATGTTTCTCTTGAAAATATCCTGTTTTCTTTGATTACAAAATCTGCATGATTAACCGGTACAGCTAGTATATACCTCGGTTGAAGACTGGATCCCTGGCCCTGGTCAGGGTGTGGCCTGTAATTCTCCTATCTTTCCAGTAAAAAACAAAAACACTGAAATGGGAAAGGATGGAGATTTGTACAGGATCCCGTACCTATCTGGGGAGGAGCAGGGGGTGGGAGTGGGCAAGGCTAGGTCCTTGTGAGTAGCGCCCCATGTGAGAAAAGGGGAAACTTGAGGCCTACAATGGAAGCAGGCAGGGTAGGGGGCTCAAACCCCTCCTACCTGCCTTCCTGTGCCCCTTACGGGGCTGCCCAGCCTAGTGCAAGGCCTAGGGAGGCAGGGAAGGAAGAAAAGAGGGTGTGAGCCGCACCTGGTGAGACACAGGTAGTTTGGGGCATCCTGGGGCCAAGCAGTCCATCCATTGGCCATACCTGCTGCTGCCGCAGGTCAGGTGTGGGCAATGGACGGGACTGCTCGTCAGAGCAAGATGGGGCTCTGGCCCCTTCAAGGCTAGGGGAGCCCTCCAGTGTAGCCAGGCTGTGCCCTGAGTGACTTGTGGGGCTGGGCGCTGAGGCCTGGCCAGGGGACATCTCCTTAGAGCCGAGCCAGTGCCCAGAACATCAGGCTTGGAGCCCCAAGGAGAGGACCTTCTTACATTAACACAAAATTATCATGTAGCTTTCATTTCATTTATTTATATATATTTAAAGTACACCTTTTTAAATTAGCCTTATCCTACCTTATAATAGAGAAACATGCAAATTGACCGCACCTCCGCTACGCCCACGATTGGGCCGGTGGGAGGCTGGGGGGCGGGACTCCGGGTGGCCTATCCGGCCGTTGAGAAGATCAAGATGGCGGCGCCCAGTCCTCTTAGTTCGGGGGTCCCTAGGGAGATCGCTGCCCCAGGGAGGCGAGACCTGGCTGCCCAGACACTCAAGAGGGTATCGGGGAGATCGGCCACCTGGGGGGGCGAGGCCAGGCCCATCCTGCTGCTGCCAGGGTCCCGGGGGGGCGATCGGCCACCTGGAGGGCCGCTGCCGGGGGTCCCGGGGGTGATCGGCTGCCTGGGGGGGCATGGCCGGGCCCCTCCCGCCCCTCCCGGGGGTCCTGGGGGTGATCGGCCGCCTGGGGGGCGTGGCCGGGCCCATCCCACCCCTCCTGGGGGTCCCAGGGGCGATCGGCCGCCTGGGGGGGCGTGGCCCGGCCCATCCCGTCCCTCCCGGGGGTCCCTGGGGAGATGGGCAACCTAGGGGGGCGTGGCCGGGCCCATCCAGACTCTCAGGGGGGTCCCTGGGGAGATCGGCAACCTAGGGGGATGTGTCCCGGAGATCGGCAACCCGGGTGGCGTAGCCGGCCCATCCAGCCTCTCCCAGGGGTCCCTGGGGAGATCGGCACCCCGGGGAGGTGAGGCGGGACTCGCTCAGCCGCTCCCAGGGTCCCTGGGAACATTGCAGGCATGTGGTTGCTGAGACCCAGACCAGGCCTCTGGCCACAGATTCATAGCTTTGCGGAGACCTAGGGCAGGGGTCTGCCTCATCTGCAGAGAGACAGAGGTTCTGCAGTGCCCCCAAGACGTGGGTGGGCCCAGGCAGGGATCAAGGGGCAAGGAAGGACTCCTGGCAGAGGGCCAGGACCCTCACCCCTGAGGCGGGGGTTGAGGGGTGGTGCCACCTCAGTGGAGGGGTGCTGCACTGCAGGGTACTGGACTGACTGATGTGATTCAGAGAAGCTCCCAGTGCTAATGGGCCTTGCTCAGGCGGCCTTCACACTTCAGAGGCAGTGACTCCTGCTCCTGCCTTGACCCAAAAGCAAGCTCGCTACACCCTGCCCCATAGCAGAGCATGTCTAGGCAGTGAGTGGGAAGCCTTCCACCTGCTTCGGAGAAGGGGGGGCAGTAAAGAATGGGGGGAGAGGAAAGAATGTGGAGCATCCGCAATGAAGAGGTGCTTGAGAAAGAGGCTCGGAAGCCTGACTGGAAGGTTTGTTCTGTTTGCTGGGCCGCTGCCCCTTAGGAAGCGCAAAGAGCATGGCTCTGAGGGCTTCCTGTGTGCTGAGTCAAGTTCCACAGCCAACTGGAATTGGCCTCAGTTTCCTGGTCTGTAAAATGGATTAAGCGTGTCCCAGTGCCTTCACTGAGCTTTGATGGCCAATTGAGATACTATATAAAGAAAATGAGGGAAGAAGTGAGAAAGAAAAGGAAGGACAAGCAACACAAAAGAAAGACTGAAAGGAACCTATAAACCCATTGTCACTTAAATAGGGAATATAGTCAATAGTGTTGTAATGATGGTATGATGCCAGGTGGGTACTAGAAATATCGGGGAACACTTTGTAAAGTATATGATTGTCTAACCACTATTCTGTAACTAATATAAAACCTGAAACCAATACAAAATAATGTTGAATGTAAAGAAATGAAAACTGGAGTGAAATTTTTATAAATTTCAAAGTTTAAATAAAAGCTGTAAAGGAAGGAAGGGGAGAATAAAGTGTTTTTCATTTTGCCACTTCATTAAAAAGACAGTTGTCTTTATATGGTGCTTTTATACTTTTCTAAGTCATTATCTCATTTTAATTTCTGGGCAACTTAAAGACAAGATAAGTATTCCCTCCACTATTCAAAGAAAGGAAATCTTGGTGTCTGGTACTAATGATTCAATCGTCAAGCCCTTATTGTAAAGCAGGGTTAGTAAAATTTTCTGTGCAGGGTCATATCTATACTAATAAAAGCCTTGGGGGTGATCAGGCCAGCAGGGGAGGGTATTTGGGGGCAATCAGGCCCGCAGAGGAGCAGTTAGGGGGCAATCAGGCAGGTAGGTGAGCGGTTAGGAGCCAGCGGTCCCGGATTGTGAGAGGGATGTCCCATATTAGAGAGGGTGCAAGCTGGGCTGAGGGACACCCTCCCCAGTGCATGAATTTCATGCACCGGGCCTCTAGTGCATATATAATTTCAGAGAGGAAGGGAGAGGGAGAGAGAAACATCAATGAAGAGAGACAATCATTCATCGGCTGCCTCCTGCATGCTCCACACTGGGGATGGAGCCTGCAACCCGGGCATGTGCCCTTGGTCGGAATTGATCCCAGGACCAGTCCCCAGGCCAATGCTCTATCTGCCAAGCCAAACCTGCAAGGGCGTGTAACTTTTATCTTAAAGGCGAGAAGCCACATTCCCATCCTGTCTCAAGTCACAGGCTAGTAAATGAAGTGTGACACCCTTGCTCAGGGCCCAGAGGGGCCTCTGGAAGCCCCACAGGTCCTGCACCTGGGACGGGCGTCCCCCCTCTTGCATCCCCAACTCCCCCACAGCCCGCACCTTCTCCTCATGATGGAAGTCCACGACCTACTTCACCGGAAACCTGAACCGAGCACTGCAAACAGCCCCTACCACCTGCTAGCACAGGATCTGCCACTTCCAGAGCCATTAGGCACCTGCCAGGGTCTTAAAGCAAGCAACTCAGTGGAGCAGGCCTGAGATTGGTGCTCCATCCTGTCGCTCCCCGAGAAATCCCGCCTTCTCCATGCCCCCAGCGGCTCCCTGCAGGTTTGATTCCAAGTGCATTCAGTTGCATGGAAGGGACAAAGAGCATGGAGATCCCACTGCCCAGGCGCTGCACATAAAGGCTTCCCTCCCACACCAGCTCGGTGTGGCCAGAGCGGGTTAATCATGCCGGAAAGTAACCAGAACCGGGGACGTAGCCAAGGCTCCCAGGACCTCCGAACCACAAGAGATTAGGAGCTGGCAATCCAGGCTCCAGGGCCTCCAGGAGGGACTCTGTGCTCAAACCATCTACGTCAGCCTGTGAACCTGCAACCAAGGTCAGGCGGCCCCAGGGCAGGGTCCTCCCAAGACAGCAATTTCTCTGCCTCCTGAAGTGCCTCCTGCCGCTGCCCCCTCACCCTACAGGCCATCCCCACCCTCAGCCCTGCAAGCTGGCACAGCTGCCACTGCGTTTACTTTTAAAAAACATTTAAAAAATTGATTTAAGGGAGGGAGAGGGATAGAAAGAGAAACTTCCATGATGAGAATCACTGACCGGCTGCCTCCTGCACCCCCACACCGGGGATGGAGCTTCAAACCAGGAATCGGACCCGTGACCTTCCGGTTCCTAGGTCAAAGCTCAACCACTGAGCCTCACTGGCCTGGCGCACCCACGTGTAATCGCTGTGCCCAGGAAAGAAAGACTCCTTGGCTGTGGGCTGTTAAATCTGTTAACTGAAGGTTAACACCGCATTTGCTCTGAGGGTGTCCTGGGTTTGATCCACCCCTGCGGAGGAGTCACCCCGGCTCCCGATCTCTTGCGGTTCGGAGGTCCTGGGGGCCTTGGCTACGTCCCCGGTTCTGGTTACTTTCCGGAGGTGTCTCTGGAGCCTGGAGGGTCCCTGATTCCGGACATTTGTATCTGCTGGTTAAGCAAAGTGTTAAAGCGCTCGAGTCTGTAAAAGGTTCAAGGAGGAGGACTGGCGAGAGATGAAGACTCAATGCAAAGTATGCCTCTCATGGGAAGGGGGTGTAAGGAGGGTCTCTGGCCACCTGCGAAGGGCATTCCTGGGACAATGGGCAACATTTGAATCCCACCAGAGGACTGGGCGGAAGAGACACATCAGCGTGAACTTCCCGATTCTGATGGTTGTGCAGGAAAAGGCCCTGGTTTATAGGAAATTGCCCCTGAAGTATTTGGGAGAAAAAATTAAACTATTTGGGGGGTCACGGGGTATCATACAGGTAATTTCAGATTGCTCATGAAGAGAGTTCTCTGTGCTAGTCATTTAACTGTAGTTTTGCTGGGTGATGGCTGAAATAAAAGTTTAAACAGACAACGCAATTCCAGACATGTCCACAAGGCAGCGTGCTCAGACCACAAAACTGGTTTTACAGGGTGTATGGGTTAATAATGCGGATCGTTTTCTATAGGGGCTTCATCTCAAATCACAAGGAACAACAACATCCTGTAATTATTGGAATCCAGAGTCTAGGTCAGTGATCGGAAAACTGCGGCTCGCGAGCCATGTGCGGCTCTTTGGTCCCTCGAGTTTTTAGCAAAGGCCAGCTTAGGAGTTCCCTAATTCAATGTACCTACCTATATAGTTAAAGTTTAAAAAATTTGGCTCTCAAAAGAAATTTCAATCATTGATATTTGGCCCTGTTGACTCATCAGTCAACAGAGCAGGCAAACCGCGGCTCGCCAGAGATGGAGTTACCAGTAATGAATTAAAACTTCCCGCAAAGGCTCTTTTTTGGCACTAAATTCGACATTTTTAGGCGAAAAAATATCTATGATGTTAACACCTTCAGAAGATTTGACATGAAGTTTTGAAGCTTGTTAATTCAAAATAGCATATATATAAACTCACATACATATCAACATATGTGCCCTAGCCGGCTTGACTCAGTGGATAGAGCATCAACCTGCGGACTATAGGGACAGAGGTTCGATTACAGCCGAGGGCACATGTCTGGGTTTTGGGATTGATCCCCAGTGGGGGGTGTGCAGGAGGCAGCCCATCAATGATTCTCTCTCATCATTGATGTTTCTATCTCTCTCTCCTTCTCCCTTCCTCTCTGAAATCAATAAAGAAATATATTTAACAACAACAACAACAAAATAAAAATAAAAAAAATGTGTCCTGGTACTTGCCATTTCACTTGCTGGACTTTAAAAAAGGTTTTGTGTTTTTTGTTGTGTGTTTTTGTTTTTTTTAATATGTTATTGATCGCAGAGGGGAAGGGAGAGGAGCAGAGAGAAACACCAAAGATGAGAGAACCATCAATCGGCTACCTCCTGCACGCCTCAGACTGGGGATCGAGCCCACAACCCAGGCCTGTGCCCGGTCAGGGAATGGAACAGCACGACCTCCTGGTTCATAGGTCGAAGCTCAACCACTGAGCAACACCGGCCAGAGGGCATGCGGTGGTTGTAATGGTCTCCTTGCAGTCAAAGCTCCAAAGAACAGAGACAAAAGGAGATTTTGCTTGAAAATCGGAGGTGAACGTACCAGGCACTTGAGGCTCCAGGGCCTCCAGGAGGGACTCTGTGCTCTAACCCTCGCCCTCAGCCTGTGAACCTGCAGCCACGGTCAGGCGGCCCCAGGGCAGGGTCCTCCCAAGACAGCAATTTCTCTGCCTCCTGAAGTGCCTCCTGCCGCTGCCCCCTCACCCTACAGGCCATCCCCACCCTCAGCCCTGCAAGCTGGCACAGCTGCCACTGCGTTTACCTTTACCAAAAAAATATTTTTTTTTAGTTGATTTAAGGGAGGGAGAGGGATAGAAAGAGAAACTTCCATGATGAGAATCACTGACCGGCTGCCTCCTGCACCCCCACACCGGGGATGGAGCTTCAAACCAGGAATCGGACCCGTGACCTTCCGGTTCCTAGGTCAAAGCTCAACCACTGAGCCTCACTGGCCTGACGCACCCACGTGTAATCGCTGTGCCCAGGAAAGAAAGACTCCTTGGCTGTGGGCTGTTAACTTTGTTAACTTAGGGTTAACACCGTATTAACTGAGGGTTAACACCGCATTTGCTCTGAGGGTGTCCTGGGTTTGATCCACCCCTGCGGAGGGGTCACCCCAGCTCCTGATCTCTTGCGGTTTGGAGGTCCTGGGGGCCTTGGCTATGTCCCCGGTTCTGGTTACTTTCCGGAGGTGTCTCTGGAGCCTGGAGGGTCCCTGATTCCGGACATTTGTATGTTCTGGTTCAGCAAAGCATTAAAGCACTCAAGTCTTTAAAAGGTTCAAAGAGGGGGACTGGCGAGAGATGAGGACTCAATACAAAGTTCGCCTCTCACGGGAAGGGGGTGTAGGCGGGGGTGGGGGTAGGGTCTCTGGCCACCTGCGAAGGGCATTCCTGGGACAACGGAAAACATTTGAATCCCACCAGAGGACTGGGCGGAAGAGACGCATCAGCGTGAACTTCCTGATTCTGATGGTCGTGCAGGAGAAAGCCCTGGTTTATAGGAAATTGCCCCTGAAGTATTTGGGAGAAAAAATTAAACTATTTGGGGGGTCACGGGGTATCATACGGGTAATTTAAGATTGCTCATGAGGAGACTTCTCTGTGCTAGTCATTTAACTGTAGTTTTGCTGGGTGATGGCTGAAATAAAAGTTTAAACAGACAACGCAATTCCAGACATGTCCACAAGGCAGCGTGCTCAGACCACAAAACTGGTTTTACAGGGTGTATGGGTTAATAACGCATAGGGACTTCATCACAAGTCACAAGGACAACAACAGCCTGTAATTATTGGAATCCAGAGTCTAGGTCAGTGGTCGGAAAACTGCGGCTCGCGAGCCATGTGCGGCTCTTTGGTCCCTCGAGTTTTTAGCAAAGGCCAGCTTAGGAGTTCCCTAATTCAATGTACCTACCTATATAGTTGAAGTTTAAAAAATTTGGCTCTCAAAAGAAATTTCAGTCGTTGTACTGTTGATATTTGGCCCTGTTGACTGATGAGTTTTCCGACCACTGGTCTAGGTCAGTGGTGGGCAAACTCATCAGTCAACAGAGCGAGCAAACCGATCCACAGTTTGCAGACCACGCCCAGAGATGGAGTTACCAGTAATTAATTAAAACTTCCCGCAAAGGCTCTTTTTTGGCACTAAATTCGACATTTTTTTGCCATGCTCTGCTCTCAGCACCCAACCAGGAGCCTGGGTAGCCCTGACTCTACTCGCAGCACCCTGCAGGGAGCCTGAGAGGCACTGTGCTCTGCTCTGAGCACTGTGCCGTGAGCCCGGGAGGCATAGTGCTCTGCTCTCATCACCCTGAATGGAGCCCGTGAGGCACTGACTCTGCTCTCAGCACCATGCCAGGAGCCTGGAGACACTGTGCTTTGATCTCACCACCCTGCCCGGAGCCTGGAGGCACCGTGCTCTGCTCTCAGCACCCAACCTGGAGGCTGGGAGGCACTGACTCTGCTCTCAGCACCCTGCCAGGAGCCTGGTAGGCACTGACTCTGCTCTCAGCACCCAACTGGGAGTCCGGGAGGCAATTACTCTGCTCTCAGCACACTGCCGCGATCCCGGGATGCACTCACTCTGCTCTCAACACCCTTCTGAGATCCCGGGAGGAACTGTGCTCTGCCCTCAGCTGCCTGCCGGGAGCCTGGGAGGCACTGTGCTCTTCTCTCAGCATCTGCTGGGAGTCCTGGAGGCACTGACTCTGCTCTCACCACCCTGCCGGGAGCCCGGTAGGCACTGTCCTCGGCTCTCAGCAACCTGCCGGAAGCCCAGGAGGCACTGTGCTGTGCTCTCTGCACCCTGCCAGGAGCCCGGGTAACCTGACTCTGCTCTCAGTACCCAACCGGGAGCCCGGGAGGCACTGTGTTCTGCTCTAAGCAGCCTGCGGGGAGCCCGGGAGGCACTGACTGTGCTCTCAGCACCCTGCGGGGAGCCCGGGAGGCACTGACTGTGCTCTCAGAATCCTGAGGGGAGCCCGGGAGGCACTGACTGTGCTCTCAGCACCCTGCCGGGAGCCCGGGAGGCACTGACTCTGCTCTCAGAATGCAACTGGGAGTCCGGGAGGCACTGACTGTTGTCAGCACTTTACTGGGAGCGCGGGATGCACTGTGCTCTGCTCTCAGCACCCAACCCGGAGCCTGGGAGGCACCGTGCTCTGCTCTCAGTACCCTGCCGCAAGCCCGGGAAGCACTGACTCTGCTATCAGCACCCTGCCGGGAGTGCGAGAGGCACAGTGCTGTGCTTTCAGCACCCAACTGGAAGCCCGGGTATCCCTGAGTCTGCTCTTAGGACCCTACTGGGAGTCCAGGAAGCACTGACTCTGCTCTCAGCACCCTTCTGGGAGTCCGGGAGGAACCGTGCTCTGCCCTCAGCTGCCTGCTGGGAGCCTGGGAGACACTGACTCTGCCCTCAGCACCATGCCAGGAGCCCGGGAGGCACTGTGCTCTTCTCTCAGCATCTGCCGGGAGCCCTGGATGCACTGTGCTATGCTCTCAGCAGCCTGCAGGAGCCCAGAAGGCACTGACTCTGCTCTCAGCACCCACCAGGAGCCCGGGAGTCACTGACTCTGCTCTCACCACCCTGCCAGGAGCCCAGTAGGCACTGACTCTGATCTCAGCAACTGCTGGGATCCTGGGAGGCACTGTGCTCTGCTCTGAGCACCCTAATGGGAGCCCGGGAGGCACTGACTCTGCTCTCAGCACCATGCCGGGAGCACCGAGGCACTGTACTCAGCTCTCAGCACTCTGCCAGAAGCCCAGGAGGCACTGTGCTGTTCTCTTTGCATCCTGCCTGGAGCCTGGGTAACCTGACTCTGCTCTCAACACCCAACCAGGAGTTCGGGTAGCACTAACTCTGCTCTCAGCACCATGCTGAGAGCCCAGGAGGCACTGACTCTGCTCTCAGCACCCTGCTGGGAGCCGGGGAGGCACTGACTCTGCTATCAGCACCCAACGGGTAGCCCGGGGAGCCCTGAATCTGCACTTAGCACCCTGCTGGGAGCAAGGGAGGCACTGTGTTCTCTAAGCAGCCTGTGGGAGCCCGGGAGGCACTGACTCTGCTCTCAGCACCCTGCCAGGAGCCCGGTAGGCACTGTGCTGTGCTCTCTGCACCCTGCTGAAGCCTGGGTAACCTGACTCGCTGTGCACCCAACCGGGAGCACGGGAGGCACTGACTCTGTTCCCAGCACCCTGCTGGGAGCCAGGGTGTAACTGATTCTTCTCTCTGCACCCTGACAGGAGCCCGGGAGTAACTGACTCTGCTCTCAGCACCCTGCCGGGAGCCCAGTAGGCACTGTGCTCTGCTCTAAGCAGCCTGCGGGGAGCCTGGGAAGCAATAACTCTGCTGTCAGCATCCTGCTGGGAGCCCGGGAGGCACTGACTCTGCTCTCAGCACCCAACTGGGAGTCCGGGAGGCACTGACTCTGTTGTCAGCACTCTACCAGGAGCACGGGATGCACCGTGCTCTCCTCTCAGAAACTAACCCGGATCCCAATAGGCACTGTGCTCTTCCTTCAGCACCCTGCCATGAGCCGGGGAAGCACTGACTCTGCTATCAGCACCATGCCCAGAGCGCGAGAGGCACCGTGCTGTGCTCTCAGCACCCAACCTGAAGGTTGGGAGGCACCGACTCAGCTCTCAGCACCCTGCCAGGAGCCGGGGAGGCACTGACTCTGCTCTCAGCACCCTGCCAGGAGATGGGTAGGCACTGAGCTCGGCTCTCAGCACCCTTCTGGAAGCCCAGGAGGCACTGTGCTGTGCTCTCTGTACCCTGCCGGGAGCCTGGGTAACCTGACTCTGCTCTCAGCACCCTGCCAGGAGCCTGAGAGGCACCGTGCCCTGCCCTCGGCACCCAACCGGAAGCCTGGGAGGCACTGACTATGCTCTTAGCACCCTGCTGGGAACCTGGGAAGCACCGTGCTCTGCTCTCAGCACCCTGCCAGGAGTCCAGGAGGCACTGACTCTGCTCTCGGCACCCTGCCTGGAGCCGGGAAGGCACTGACTCTGCTCTCAGAACCCTGCAGGGAGCACGGGAGGCACTGACTCTGCTCTCAGCACCCTTCCATTGACCAGGAGGCACTCTCCTCTGCTCTCAGCACGCTGCCCAGACACCTAGAGGCACCGAGCTCTTCTCTCAGCACACAATCAAGAGCCTGGGAGGCACTGACTCTGCTCTCAGCACCCTGCCGGGAGCCCGGCAAGCACTGACTCTGCTCTCAGCACCCTGCGGGGAAAAGGGGAGGCAGTGACTTTACTCTCAGCACCCAATTTGGAGACAGGGAGCCACTGACTCTTCTCAGCACCCTGCCAGGAGCCTGGGAAGCACTGACTCTGCTCTCATCACCATGCTGCGAGCCAGGGAGGCACTGTGCTCTACTCTCAGCACCCAACTGGGAGCCTGAGCGGCACCATGCTTGTGTGCTGAGAGTAGAGTACAGTGCCTCCCAAGCTTCTGGCAGGGTACTGAGAGCAGATTCAGTTCCTCCCAGGCTCCCGATTGGGTGCTGAGAGAAGAGCACGGTGCCTATAGGGGTAGTAGCAGCATGCTGAGAGCAAAGGACAGTGCCTCCCAGTCAATGGAAGGGTGCTGAGAGCAGAGCACAGCGCCTCCCGGGCTCCAAGCAGGCACTGTGCTCTACTCTCAGCACCCTGTCGGGCGCCTAGGAAGCACCTTGCTCTGCTCTCCGCCTGAAATTGAGAGCCCGTGAGGCACTGACTCTGCCCTCAGCACCCTGCCGGGAATACGGGAGGCACTCACTACTCTCAGCACCCAATTTGGAGACAGGGAGCCACTGACTCTGTTCTCATCACCCTGCCGGGAGCCCCGGAGGCACTGTGCTCTGCTCTCAGCACCCAACCGGGAGCCCGAGAAGCACTGACTCTGCTCTCAGCACCCTGTTTGGAGACAGGGAGCCACTGACCCTTCTCAGCAACCTGCTGGGAGCCCGGGAATCACTGACTCTGCTCTCAGCACCATGCCGCGAGCCCAGAAGGCACTTTGCTCTGCTCTCAGCACCCAACTGGGAGCCTGGAAGGCACTGACTCTGCTCTCAGCAACCTGGTGGGAACCCGGGAGGCACCATGCTCTGCTCTCAGCACCCACTCGGGAGCCTTGGAGGAACTGACTCTGCTCTCAGTACCCTGCAAGGACCTCGGGAGGCACCGTACTCAGTTCTCAGCACATTGCTGGGAGGCCACTAATCACTGACTCTGCTCTCAGCACCCTGCTGGGAGCTTGGGACACACTGACTCTACTTGAGGACCCTGCTAGGAGCCCGGGAGGCACTGTGCTCTACTCTCAGCACCCTGCCGGGAGCACAGGAGGCATTGACTCTGCCCTCAGCACCCAACCGCAAGCCCGGGAGGCACTTACTCTGCTCTCAGCACCCAATTTGGAGACAGGGAGCCATTGACTCTGCCCTCAGCACCCTGCCGGGGAATACGGGAGGCACTTACTACTCTCAGCACCCAATTTGGAGACAGGGAGCCACTGACACTGTTCTCAGCACCCTGCCGGGAGGCCGGGAGGCAGTGAATCTGCTCTCAGCAACCTGCCCTGAGCCCGGGATGCACCGTGCTCTGCTTTCAGCACCCAACTGGGAGCCTGGGAGACACTGACTCTGCTCTCAGCACCCTGCAGGTAGGTCGGGAGGCACTGTACTCTGCTCTCAGCACCCTGATGGGAGCCTGAGAGGCGCCATGCTCTGCCCTCGGCACCCAATTGGGAGCTTGGGAGGCACTGACTGTGCTCTCAGCCCCCTGCTGGGAGCCTGGGAAGCACCGTGCTCTGCTCTCAGCACCCTGCCAGGAGTCCAGGAGGCACTGACTGCTCTCAGCACCCTGCCGGGAACAAAGGGAGGCACTGACTCCACTCTTAGCACCCAATTTGGAGACAGGGAGCCGCTGACTTTGCTCTCAGCACCCTGCCGGGAGCATGGGAGGTACTGTGCTCTGCTCTCAGCACCCTTCCGTTGACTGGGAGGCACTGTGCTTTGCTCTCAGCGCGCTGCCAGGACTCCTATAGGCACCGTGCTCTTCTCTCAGCACCCAATCGGGAGCCTGGGAGGAACTGACTCTGCTCTCAGTACCCTGCCAGGAGATCTGGAGGCACTGTACTCTATTCTCAGCACATAGCCGGGAGGCCAGTAATAACTGACTCTGCTCTCAGCACCCTGCCGGGAGCTTGGGACACACTGACTCTGCTCTGAGCACCCTTCCGGGAGCCAGGCAGGCACTGTGCTCTACTCTTAGCACCCTGTCGGGCGCCTAGGAAGCACCTTGCTCTGCTCTCCGCCTGAAACCGAGAGCCCGTGAGGCACTGACTCTGCCCTCAGCACCCAACCGGGACCCTGGGAGGCACTGACTCTGCTATCAGCACCCAGTGGGATGCTCAGGATGCACCATGCTCTGCTCTCAGCACCCTGCCGGGAGCCCGGGAGGTACTGACTCTGCTGTCAGTACCCTGCCGAGAGCCTGAGAGGCACCGTGCCCTTCTCTCGGCACACAACCGGGAGTCTGGGAGTTACTGACTATGCTCTCTGCATTCTGCTGGGAACTTGTGAGGCACCGTGCTCTCCTCTAAGCACCCTGCTGGGAGGCCAGGAGGCACTGACTCTGTCTCAGAAACCTGCCTGGAGCCCGGGAGGCACTGTGCTCTGCTCTCAGCACCCTTCCGTTTACCGGGAGGCACTGTCCTTTGCTCTCAGCATGCTGCCAGGACCCCTATAGGCACCGTGCTCTTCTCTCAGCATCCAACCCGAAGCCTAGGAGGCACTAACTATGCTCTCAGCACTCTGCTAGGAGTCCTGGACCCACCGTGCTCTACTCTCAGCACCCTGCCAGGAACCCGAGAGGCAGTGTCTCTGCTCTCAGCACCTAACCAGGAGCCTGGAAGTCACTGAATCTGCTCTTAGCACCCTGCCAAGAGCCAGGGAGGCACTGTGCTCTGCTCTCAGCACCCAATCGGAAGCCTGGGAGGAACTGACTCTGCTCTCATTACCCTGCCAGGAGATCGGGAGGAACTGTATTCTGCTCTCAGCACATAGCCGGGAGGCCAGTAATCACTGACTCTGCTCTCAGCACCCTGCCAGGAATACGGGAGGCACTCACTACTCTCAGCACCCAATGTGGAGACAGGGAGCCACTGACTCTTTTCTCAGCACCCTTCCGGGAGCCCGGGAGGCACCGTGGTCTGCTCTCAGCACCCAATCGGGAGCCTGGGAGGAACTGACTCTTCTCTCAGTACCCTGCAAGGACTTCAGGAGGCACTGTACTCTGCTCTCAGCTCATTTCTGGGAGGCCAGTAATCACTGACTCTGCTCTCAGCACCCTGCTGGAAGCTTGGGACACACTGACTCTGCTTGAGCACCCTGCCAGGAGCCCGGGAGGCACCGTGCTCTACTCTCAGCACCCTGTTGAGAGCACAGGAGGCACTGACTCTGCCCTCAGCACCCAATTTGGAGACAGGGATCCACTGACTCTGCTCTCAGCACCCTGCCAGGAATATGGGAGGCACTCACTACTCTCAGCACCAAATTTGGAGACAGGGAGCCACTGACTCTGTTCACAGCACCCTGTCGGGAACCCGAGAAGCACTGACTCTGCTCTCAGCACCCTGCAGGGAATAGGGGAGGCACTGACTTTCAGCACCCAATTTGGAGACAGGGAGTCACTGACTCTGCTCTTTGCACCCTTCCATGAGCCTGGGAGGCACTGATGCGCCTCTCAGCACACAAATGGGAACCCGGGAAGCACTGACTCTGCTCTCAGCACCTAACCAGGTGCCCAGGAGGCACTTATTCTGCTCTCATCATGCTGCCGGGAGCCTGGCAGGCACTGACTTTGCTCTCAGCACCCTCCCGTGAGCCTGGGAGGCACCGTGCTCTGCTCTCAGCACCCAACCGGGAGCCCAGGAGGCACTGACTCTGCTCTCAGCACCCAATTTGGAGACAGGGAGCCACTGACTCTTCTCAGCACCCTGCCGGGAGCCTGGGAAGCACTGACTCTGCTCTCAGCACCATGCCGCGAGCCCGGGAGGCACTGTGCTCTGCTCTCAGCACCCAACTGGGAGCCTGGGAGGCACTGACTTGGCTCTCAGCACCCTGCTGGGAACTCGATGGCACCGTGCTCTGCTCTCAGCACCCAGTCGGGAGCCTTGGAGGAACTGACTCTGCTCTCAGTACCCTGCAAAGACCTCGGGAGGCACTGTTCTCTGCTCTCAGCACATTGCTGGGAGGCCAGTAATCACTGACTCTGCTCTCAGCACCCTGCCTGGAGCACGGGAGGCACTGACTCTGCTTGAGCACCCTGCCAGGAGCCCGGGAGGCACCCTGCTTGACTCTCAGCACCCTGCCGGGAGCACAGGAGGCACTGACTCTGCCTTAAGCACCCAACCGGGAGGCAATGACTCTGCTCTCATCACCCTGCCAGGAATATGGGAGGTACTCACTACTCTCAGCACCCAATTTGGAGAAAGGGAGCCACTGACTCTGTTCTCAGCACCCTCCCAGGAGCCCGGGAAGCACTTACTCTGCTCTCAGCACCCTGCAGGGAACAGGGGAGGCACTGACTTTACTCTCAGCACCCAATTTGGAGACAGGGAGCCACTGACTCTTCCAAGCACCCTGCCGGGAGCCCGGGAAGCACTGACTCTGCTCTCATCACCATGCTGCGAGCCCGGGAGGCACTGTGCTCTGCTCTCAGCACCCAACGGGGAGCCTGGGAGGCACTGACTGCTCTCAGCACCCTTCTGAGAACCTGGGAAGCACCGTGGTCTGCTCTCAGCACCCTGCCAGTAGTCCAAGAGGCACTGACTGCTCTCAGCACTCTGCCGGGAGCACGTGAGGCACTGACTCGGGTCTCAGCACCCTGCCTAGAGCACAGGAGGCACTGTGCTCTGCTCTCAGCACCCTTCCATTGACTGGGAGAAACTGTGCTTTGCTCTCAGCACGCTGCCAGGACCCCTATAGGCACCATGCTCTTCTCTCGGCACCCAATTGGGAGCCTGGGAGGATATGACTCTGCTCTCAGTACCCTGCCAGGAGCTCGGGAGGCACTGTACTCTACTCTCAGCACATTGCTGGAAAGCCAGTAATCACTGACTCTGCTCTCAGAACCCTGCCGGGAGCTCGGGACACACTGACTCTGATCTGAGCACCATGTCTGTAGCCAGGCAGGACTGTCCTCTACTCTCAGCACCCTGTCGGGTGCTTAGGAAACATCTTGCTCTGCTCTCCGCCTGAAACAGAGAACCCGTGAGGCACTGACTCTGCCCTCAGAAACATGCCATGAGCCCGGGATGCACCGTGCTCTGCTTTCAGTACCCAACTGGGAGCCTGGGAGACACTGACTCTGCTCTCAGCACCCTGCCCGGAGCCCAGGAGGCACTGACTCTGCTCTCAGCACCTTGCTGGGAACAAAGGGAGGCACTGACTCTACTCTCAGCACCCAATTTGGAGACAGGGAGCCACTGTCTCTGCTTTCAGCACCCTGCCGCGAGGCCGGGATACACTGACTCTGCTCTCAGCAACCTTCCGTGAGCCCGGGATGCACCATGCTCTGCTTTCAGCACCCAACTGGGAGCCTGGGAGACACTGACTCTGATCTCAGCACCCTGCTGGGAACCCAGGAGGCACCGTGCTCTGCTCTCAGCACCCAATTGGGAGCCTTGGAGGAACTTACTCTGCTCTCAGTACCCTGCAAGGACCTCGGGAGGCACTGTTCTCTGCTCTCAGCACATTGCTGGGAGGCCAGTAATCACTGACTCTGCTCTCACCACCCTGCTGGGAGCTTGGGACACACTGACTCTGCTTGAGCACCCTGCCAGAAGCCTGGGAGGCACCGTGCTCTACTCTCAGCACACTGCCGGGAGCACAGGAGGCACTGACTCTGCCCTCAGCACCCAACCGGGAGCCCGGGAGGCACTGACTCTGCTCTCAGCACCCAATTTGGAGACAGGGAGCCACTGACTTTGCTCTCAGCACCCTGCCGAGAGCACGGGAGGCACTGACTCTGGTCTCAGCACCCTGCCTGGAGCCCGGGAGGCGCTGTGCTCTGCTCTCAGCACCCTTCCATTGACTGGGAGGCACTGTCCTTTGCTCTCAGCACACTGCCAGGACCCCTATAGGCACCGTGCTCTTCTCTCAGCACCCAACCCGAAGCCTTTGAGGCACTAATTATTCTCTCAGCACACTGCTAGGAGTCCTGGACGCACCGTGCTCTACTCTCAGCACCCTGCCGGGAACCCGAGAGGCACTGTCTCTGCTCTCAGCACCCAACCAGGAGCCTGGAAGTCACTGAATCTGCTCTTAGCAACCTGCCAAGAGCCAGGGAGGCACCGTGTTCTGCTCTCAGCACCCAATCGGGAGACTTGGAGGAACTGACTCTGCTCTCAGTACCCTGCCAGGAGATCGGAAGGCACTGTACTCTGCTCTCAGCACCCTGCTGGGAGCCTGAGAGGCGCCATGCTCTGCCCTCGGCACCCAATCGGGAGCTTGGGAGGCACTGACTGTGCTCTCAGCCCCCTGCTGGGAGCCTGGGAAGCACCGTGCTCTGCTCTCAGCACCCTGCCAGGAGTCCAGGAGGCACTGACTGCTCTCAGCACCCTGCCGGGAACAAAGGGAGGCACTGACTCCACTCTTAGCACCCAATTTGGAGACAGGGAGCCACTGACTTTGCTCTCAGCACCCTGCCGGGAGCCCGGAAGGCACAGTGCTCTACTCTCAGACCCCTTCCTGGAGCACAGGAGGCACTGACTCTGCCCTCAGCACCGAAACGGGAGCCAGGGAGGCACTGACTCTGCTCTCAGCACACTTCTGGGAGTCCTGGACTCGCCATGCTCTACTCTCAGCACCCTGGCGGGAACCCGAGAGGCACTGTCTCTGCTCTCAGCACCCAATCAGGAGCCTGGAAGTCACTGAATCTGCTCTTAGCACCATGCCGAGAGCCAGGCAGGCACTGTGCTCTGCTCTCAGCACCCAACCTGGTGCCCAGGACGCACTGACTCTGCTCTCAGCTCCCCGCCGGGAGCACAGAAGGCAACATGTTCTGCTCTCAGCACCCAACCAGGAGCCCTGGAGGTATTGACACTGCTTTCAGAACCCTGCCGGGAGCCCGAGAGGCACTTTCTCTGCATTCAGCACCATGCCAGGATCCCGGGAGAAGCTGTGCTCTGCTCTCAGCAGCCTGCCAGGAGCCCGGGAGGCACTGACTCTGTTCTCAGCACTCTGATGGGAGCCCTGGAGGCACTGATTCGGCTCTCAGCACCCAACATGGTGCCTGGGAGGCACTTATTCTGCTCTCAACGTCCTGCTGGGAGCCTGGCAAGCACTGACTTTGCTCTCAGGAACGTGCCAGGAGTTCAGAAGGCACCTTGCTCTGCTCTCTGCACCCTGCCATGAGCCTGGGAGGCACTGATGCTGCTCTCAGCACCCAAACGGGAACCTGGGAAGCACTGACTCTGCTCTCAGCACCTAACCAGGTGCTCAGGAGGCACTTATTCTGCTCTCAGCATGCTGCCAGGAGCACGGCAGGCACTGACTTTGCTCTCAGCACCCAACCGGGAGCCTGGGAGGCACTGACTCTGCTCTCAGCACCCTACCGGGAATACGGGAGGCACTCACTACTCACAGCACCCAATTTGGAGACAGGGAGCCACTGACTCTGTTCTCAGCATACTACCGGGACCCCGGGAAGCACTGACTCTGCTCTCAGCACCCAGTTTGGAGACAGGGAGCCACTGACTCTGTTCTCAGCACTCTGCCGGGAGCCCGGGAAGCACTGACTCTGCTCTCAGTACCCTGCAAGGAACACGGGAGGCACTGTACTCTGCACTCAGCACATTGCTAGGAGGCCAGTAATCACTGACTCTGCTCTCAGCACCCTTCCGGAAGCTTGGGGCACACTGACTCTGCTTGAGCACCCTGCCAGGAGCCCGGAAGGCACTGTGCTCTACTCTCAGCACCCTGCCAGGAGCACAGGAGGCACTGACTCTGCCCTCAGCACCGAAACTGGAGCCCGGGAGGCACTGACTCTGCTCTCAGCACCCAATTTGGAGACAGGGAGCCACTGACTCTGCTCTCAGCACCCTGCCAGGAGCCCAGAAGGCACTTTGCTCTGCTCTCAGCATCCAACTGGGAGCCTGGGAGGCACTGACTCTGCTCTCAGCACCCAATTTGGAGACAGGGAGCCACTGACTCTGCTCTCAGCACCCTGCCAGGAGCCCAGAAGGCACTTTGCTCTGCTCTCAGCATCCAACTGGGAGCCTGGGAGGCACTGGCTCTGCTCTCAGCACCCTGCTGGGAACCCAGGAGGCATGTGCTCTGCTCTATGCACCCTGCTGGGAGCCTGAGGGGCAGCATGCTCTGCCCTCGGCACCCAACCGGGAGCCTAGGTGGCACTGACTATGCTCTCAGCACCCTGCTGGGAACCTGGGTAGCACCGTGCTCTGCTCTTAGCACCCTGCCAGGAGTCCAGGAGGCACTGACTGCTCTCAGCACTCTGCCAGGAACATGGTAGGCACTGATTCTGCTTTCAGCACCCAATTTGAAGACAGGGAGACACTGACTTTGCTCTCAGCACCCTGCCGGGAGCACGGGAGGCACTGACTCTGGCCTCATCACCCTGCCTGGGGCCCGGGAGGCTCTGTGCTCTGCTCTCAGCAACCTTCTGTTGACCGGGAGACACTGTGCTTTGCTCTCAGCACACTGCCAGGACCCCTGTAGGCACCGTGCTCTTCTCTCAGCTCCCAATCGGGAGCCTGGGAGGAACTTACTCTGCTCTCAGTATCCTGCCAGGAGCTAAGGAGGCACTGTACTCTACTCTCAGCACATTGCCGGGAAGCCAGTAATCACTGACTCTGCTCTCAGCACCTTGCTGGGAGCTTGGGACACACTGACTCTGCTCTGAGCACCCTGCCCGGAGCCAGGCAGGCACTGTGCTCTACTCTCAGCACCCTGTCGGGCACCTAGGAAGCACCTTGCTCTTTTCGCCTGAAACCGAGAGCCCGTGAGGCACTGACTCTGCCCTCAGCACTCAACTGGGACCTGGGGAGGCACTGTGTTCTGCTTTCAGCACCCAGTCGGGAGCCCCATAGGCACTGTGCTCTGCTCTCAGCAACCTACCAAGAGTCCGTGAGGCACTGACTCTGCTCTTGGCACAGTGATCTGCTGTCAGCACCCAACCAGGAGCCCGAGAGTTACTGACTCTGCTTTCAGCACACTGCCGGGACCACGGGAGGCATTGTGCTCTGCTCTCAGCACCCAACTAGGTGCCCTGGAGTTACTGACTCTGCTCTCATCACCCTGACGGGAGGCTGGTATCCAATGTGCTCTGATCTCAGCACCATGCTGGGAGCTCGTGAGGCACCATGCTCTGATCTCAGCAACATGCTGGGAGAACTGTAGGCACTATGCTCTACTCTCAGCACCTTTCCAGGAGCTGGAAGGCACTGACTCTGCTCTCAGCACCCTGCCCAGAGCTCGGGAGACCCTGTCTCTTCTTTCAGCACCCTGAATGGAGCCCGTGAGTCACTGACTCTGCTCTCAGCAATCTGTTGGGAGCTTGGAAAGCACTGATTCTGCTCGAAGCACCCTGTCCGTATCCCAGCAGGCACCATGCTCTACTATCACCACCGTGCTGGGAGCTCGGGAGGCCCCGTGCTCTGCTCTGAATACCCTACCAGGAACCCGTGCGGCAGTGATCATACTCTCAGCACCCTGACGGCAGCCCGGAAGACACCCTGCTCTCCTCTCAGCACCCTACTGGGAGCCAGGGAGGCACTGACTCTGTTCTCACTACCCTTTCATGAGCCCAGTAGCACTGTGCTCTGCTCTCAGCACCCAACCGGAAGCCCAGGATGTACTGACTCTTCTCCCAGCACCCTGTCGGGAGCTCGGGAAGTACTGTCTCGGCTCTCAGCACCATGCCGAGAGCTTGGGAGGCACCATGCTCTGCTCTCAGCACCCTACCGGGAACCCGTGAGGCACTGACTATGCTCTCAGTACCCTATCGTGAGCCCGGTAGGGTCTGACTCTGCTCTTAGCACCCTCCCAGGAGCCCGGGAGGCACTGTGCTCTGCTCTCAGCTCCCAACCAGGAGCCCGAAAGGCACTGGCACTGCTCTCAGCACCAAACCAGGAGCCCTGAAGGCACTAACTCTGCTCTCATCACCCAACCAGGAGCCCAGAAGTAACTGATTCTGCTCTCAGCACACTGCCGTGAGCCCGGGAGGCACTGTGCTCTGCTCTCAGCACCCAAATGGGAGCCCGGGAGGCACTGACTATGGTCTCAGCACCCTGCCGGGAGCCCGGGAGGAACTGTGCTGTGCTCTCAGCACCCAACCGGGATCATGGGAGGCACTGACTCTGCTCTCAGCACCCTGCCCGGAGCTCGGGAGACCCTGTCTCTGCTTTCAGCACCCTGAATGGAGCCCGTGAGTCACTGACTCTGCTCTCAGCAACCTGTTGGGAGCCCGGAAAGCACTGATTCTGCTCGCAGCACCCTGTCCGTATCCCAGCAGGCACCATGCTCTGCTGTCACCACCGTGCTGGGAGCTCGGGAGCACCGTGCTCTGTTCTCAGCACCCAACCGGAAGCCCAGGATGTACTGACTCTTCTCCCAGCACCCTGTCGGGAGCTCGGGAAATACTGACTTGGCTCTCAGCACCATGCCGGGAGCTCGGGAGGCACCATGCTCTGCTCTCAGCACTCTACCGGGAACCCGTGAGGCACTGACTATGCTCTCAGTACCCTATCGTGAGCCCGGTAGGGTCTGACTCTGCTCTCAGCACCCTCCCAGGAGCCCGGGAGGCACTAGCTATGCTCCCAGCACCCTGTGAGGAGCCCAAGAGGCACTGTGCTCTGTACTCAACACCCTGCCAGGTGCCCGGGAGGCAATGACTCTGCTCTCAGCACCCACCTGGGAGCCTGGGAGGCATTCATTCTGCTCTCAGCACCATGCCAGGATCCCGGGAGCCTCTGTGCTCTAATCTCAGCACCCAACTTGGTGCTCAGGAGGCACTGAATCTTCTCTCAGCACCCAGCCGAGAGCCCAGGCGGCATTGTGCTCTGCTTTCAGCACCCAACTGTGAGCCTGGAAGTCACTGCACCCTGCCAACTCAGGATGCACCATGCTCTGCCCTCAGCACCCTGCCGGGAACCCAGGAGTCATTGACTCTGCTCTCAACACCCTGCCAGGAGCTCAGGAAGCACTGTGCTCTGCTCTCAGCACCCTACCATGAACCCATGAGGCAGTGACTCTGTTCTCAGCTCCCTGACAGGAGCCTGGGAGATACCGTGCTCTTCTCTCAGCAAACAGCCAGGAGCCCGTGAGGCCCTGACTCTGCTCTAAGCACCCAAACGGGAGCCTGGGAGGCACTGACTCTGCTCTCAGCACCCTGCTGGGAGCCTGGGAGGCATCATACTCTCCTCTCAGCCCGCAACCAGGAGCCCAGGAGTCACTGACTCTGCTCTCAGCACCTTGCAGTGAGCAAGGGAGGAACTGAATCTTCTCCTGAGGGAAGAATAACAGTAATTGATAGTGGTGATGGTAGTATTTACTGAGTGCTTCCTATGATCTTCCTCCATTCTCACCGTGGTGTGGTGAGACAGGTAATAATAAACTCATTTCATAAATAGGAAAACTGAGGCTCAGGAAGCAACTAATACAAGGTTGCTCAGCTTGTAAGTGGCAGAGTCTGAACTCAAGCCACTTACAAGATCACACTTTATATGAGACCTGCGTAACTTCTGATGTTCGACATGTTGCAGTCTTGTTGATGTATACTCAGGCAGGGCCAGATCAGAGGGACAGTGCCAGACAGATCCTGGATGTACTTCAGTGCCAATATTATCTCAAGTCTTCTGAAGTTTAACCTACATGGTTCCTATTCAATGGTGCTGTAAACGGCAGAGGATCCCAGAATTTCACATTATAACTAGACATATATTTGATGGCAGGCAGAAGCATCCCTAACCATAGTAATTGGATCAGTCCCCAAAATTCAAGGTCCTTAAGACAAACAATTTGCGTTTTGCCTGCAGTAAGCTCTTCTCACTCAGATCTCAAGGGGACAGACCTGCAGGTCTGAAGCACCCATGCAGGCAGCCTTTAGAGGGCTTTCCTAGGCCTGCACCTGAGAGACATAAACTTGGCATTGAGGTCCCTCAATAAATGTCAGGGGAATAGGGCAGCTGGGTGAGGCTCCCACAGGGGAGAGAGAGGGCTTGTCTGAGGTCAGAGGGGTCAGTGGAGAGGGGAGGGGCTACACCAGAAGTCCCTGGAATCCCCACCGATCAACTGGCAGGACCATCACTCATGGTTCTGGTGGGCTCTCTGGGCTGATGGCCATACCAGGCCCCACATGGTGGGAGCCCGTGTGGGGGCTGAGCTTCAGGGCTGCCATGGAAGCAATGCCTAGAGCTCTGCTACTCAAAGTGTGGTCCTGGCCCACAGCATCGCTGGCATCACCCAGAGCTTGTTAGAAATGCAAAGCCTCAGGTCCTGCCCTGGACCCGCTGAACTAGACTCTATCTTTTAAGCAAGTGGTTGTCATTACAGTGTGAGGAGCACTGGCACAACAAAAGGAGGGCTCTGCAATAGGTAGGATAGTCCTGGATTCAAATCTTGGTCCCATCTGGGAGACCATTTCCATGTTAAAACGGGGATGTGAGACTTTTGATGTGAAAACTGGGTAAGTGCTAGGTAAACTGGGATGGTTAGTTACTCCAGCACTTTAACTTGTTAGGTCTATGTGCCAGCAACCAAAAGCATGAGGTTAAAGGTCATAACATGGATTTCAACATTACTGACTATGGGAAAAAAACAAGATGGCGGCATAGGTTAAACACCTAACCTACAACCTGGAACAACAATTTCAAAAATACAACTAAAAGTCAAAACGGACATCATCAAGAACCACAGGAAAGCTGGCTGACTGAAATGCCCACAACTAGAAGGAAAGAGAAAACCACAAGGAAAATCAGAGGAGCCGTAAAAACCTGAGGTATGGAGACACGGGCAGAGACAGGGGCTTGCACACGTGTGGGGAGGACGGAGCCGGAGAGGACGGGACTGCTGAGTGCCTGGCCGGCGTTCTCTAGCGGGAAGGAGATTAAAGCTCCAGATTGCGCTGAACCCCAGCTCTGACTGCACTGAACCCCAGTTCCGGGCGAGACCCTGGGAAGCCAGGCTCATACTGGGGGAATCTGGGTTGTAAGGCGGAAACGCAGAGGAGCGGTGAAAGGCAGAGCTCCGGAGGTGCGCACGGGAATGCGCGCAGAGGATGGTCTGTTGACTGTGCCAGTGAATTGCCCTAGTGGAAAGGAGACAAAAGCTCCAGACTGCGCTGAGCCCCAGTTCCGACTACACTGAAACCCAGTTCCGGGCGAGAATCTGGGAATCCAGATTCATTGGGGGAGAGACTAGACTGTTTGGCAGCGGGCGAAACTCCAGGGCGCCTTTCTCTCAGAGGTGTTTGCAGGGAGTACAGAGGGACACTGAGACACAGGAACCTCATAGGGCGGGGCTGACGGGAAGCCAAGGCTGTAGGCTCCACCCTGAAACTCCGCCCCATCCAAGCTGAGCACAGAGGCTTTTACAATTTTGCAAGTCTAGTTGAATAAGGCTGTCTCCCGGCGTAGACACAGCTGATCCTCACAGCCAATTGGACTGGAGGTCAAATCCTCCCAGTGTACCAAGGCTTAACAACACCAAGACTTTGCACTCAGCCCACAAAGGGGGGTACCAAGAGCGACCACCTAGGGAGATTGGGGAAGCTGAGCTACCAGCCCCTATAGGTCACTGACCACACAAAGCCACTCCATCAACATAGGGAGGTAGCCAAAATGTGGAGACACCAAAGCAGGTCACGAATAGAAGGGATGAAGGAAAGTAAACTAATGGACGACACAGTGTTCAGAACCACATTTATAAGGTTACTTAAGAATCTTTTGGAGGACCAAGATGGCGGCATAGGGCAGACGCCTGATTGTTGCCTACCACAACAATTTTGAAACTACAACTGGAAAACAGAGCAGACACCATCCAGAACCACCGGAGGGCTGGCTGAGCGGATGCTCTACAACTAGAATAAAAGAGAGGGGGACGCGGGATGATGCTGATGCCGATGAGCCAAAGATCACACTTTAAGAACTACGGCTCTGGCGACACAATGGTGGCCTGGAACGTGCTCGGCGCGGTTCCCCCGGAGGTCTCTGGCTGAGGGGATGGCTCCACTCGCTGCCGAGCATGGACAGACGAGCCCCTGGGGGTCATGGGGTGGGAGACTCCGCGCTTGCTGACCTCCGAGTCATTCGAGAATCTCTGTGCCCCGGAAGTGGCCAGGTGCGCATGCCCAGCGACCGGCCACCGCTGCAGACCCGAGTGCCGCCGCAGTGACCTTGGACCAGCCCGCCGCCGTGCACCGGGCGCACTGGAGCTTCGCCGAGCCTGCCACCCAGCGAGTTCCGTGGCAGCCGCCCCAGAGCTTTGAGAAAATGGCCAAAGGAATTGCTGAGAGGGAATTGACTGACAGGAATTGGGATCAAGAAGATGAAGCCCCGCTGGGTCCCTGGTCCGGGTGAGGCCGCACGCCCCTGGGTCCGGGTGAGGCTGGGTCCCGGGTCCGGGCGAGGCTGCATGCCCCTGGGTCTGGGTGAGGCCGCGCCCCTGGGTCCGGGTGAGGCCACCTGCCCCTGGGTCCAGATGAGGCTGGGTCCCGGGCCCGGGTGAGGCCGCACGCCCCCGGGTCCGGGTGAGGCCGCGCACCCCGGGGCCTGGGTGATGCTGGATCCTGGGTCCGGGAGAGGCCACGCGCCCCTGGGTCCAGGTGAAGCTGGATCCTGGGTCCGGGTGAGGCCACGCGCCCCTGGATCCGGGTGAGGCTGGGTCCCGGGTCTGGGTGAGGCCGCGCCCCTGGGTCCGGGAGAGGCCACCCGCCCCTGGGTCCAGATGAGGCTGAGTCCCAGGCCCGGGTGAAGCCACACGCCCCCGGGTCCGGGTGAGGCCACGTGCCCCTGGGTCCGGGTGAGGCCACGTGCCCCAGGTCCTGGGTGATGCTGGGTTCCAGGTCCGGGTGAGGCTGCGCGCCCCTGAGTCAGGGTGAGGCCGCGCCCCAGGGTTTGGGCGAGACCAAACCAGAGGGAGTCGGACCTGCATTACCACCATTTGTCCACCATCCAGAGCTGAAAAGTCAGTGCCGATATGTACACATAAGGAACTGGTGGACATTGAAATTGGGTCTCAAAAGAACTGTTGGTCCAGAAAGAAACTCATTACAGACTGATTCATTTGCCTGTCAGCATAACTATTATTGCTCGTCTCACATTCGGTTCTTATAAGTATATTTATAGTAACACATGATCTCACTCATCTAGGGGAAATGATGAACAACATAGACTGATGAACAAGAACAGACCCAGAAACAAGGAGGCATCGATCGGACTGTCGGGCCTCAGAGGATGGGTAGGGGAGTGTGGGGGTAGGGAGGAGAGATCAACCAAAGGACTTGTGTGCATGCATACGAGCCTAACCAATGGTTAAGGACAACAGGGGGGTGGGGGCATCCGTGGGGAGGGGTGTGGGATGGGAATGGGGGCATGAGGACAAATATGTGACACCTTAATCAATAAAGAAATTAAAAAAAACATTACTATGTCAACCTGAGCAAATGAGATCGTAAACCATCCCTACATTCTGATGCCAGCCCTGCCTCCTCCTCATCCCATCTCTCAGCAGCCACACAAACCCTCCACTGACTGTTAAAACCTTAAAACTGTCACTCACTCTCAAACTGCATGGGACAATCCCTAAAGCTATGGCATGAACTGATATTTCTGTTATGCAGAAATCAGCACATCTGTTGTCATGGGACTGCTGAGCGGTGAACTGGGGGTGGGGGGTGAGAGAGGAGGAGGTGGGAGGAGAGGCCTCCTTCCGCTGTCCTTGGATGCTGTTTCTTCACCAGAACCTCTTCCCCGGCCGCATCCCTGTGCCTCTTACACAATAAACCATTTGAGGCCGAGCAATAATTCGCTGATTATATGTCTCCTGGAAAACATATCAGTTTACAAATTACTCAGGAAAATGCTGCAGGCCCAAGAGCAGTGTGGGATTAGTCACACCCAAAACAAATAAAGAAGGAAATCAAGGGGACTGATGAATACTGAACAGGCCCATGTTAGCAGCCAAAATACCAATAGAGGATCACGAAGCTTCAAACTCCAGTTGGTGTTTAGCCAGGGAGTCCTGGCTAATGTTCGCCAGGGACGAGCTAATAAAATGAGAGCAGGGTCGCTAAATCAGCAGCACTGAATATCTGCAGTTACAGCCGGAAGTGAGGGGCCAATGAGCCCACAAACCATCTCTGTTCGCCATGTCAGAGAAGTAAGAACTCCCACGACTCCAGGGACCAAGCATCACTTTAGCTTCGGAACTGACCTCGGATTACTCCAAGTGTGGCCTGAGGACCAGGAGCAGAGCATCACCTGGGAGCTTGTTTGAAAGGCAGAGTCGTGGGCCCACCAGATCTGAGTCAGAGCCTGCCTCTGAACAAGAGCTCCGCAGCACGTGCATGAATTTAGGTCTGAGAGGGCCTGCACTACTCAGGGTCTGCACTCCCATGGACCTCTCTTTGAGTTCCCTAGAAAGGCCCTATCAGGCAAGCAGGCTAGGGTATGCTGCTCCCCCTGTACAGATCAGGAAAATGGAGCACCGGGCTGACATTTGATCTTGGGGAGGCAAAATTGGGACTAGAGGCCAGTGGCTCTGACAGAGAACTTGGGGCTGTTTGAAGCTGATATTGTTGGAATGAGTCAGTAGAGATTTTATTTGATCCTTATCATTAATTCAACAAATATTTAAGGGCCTACTCCATGCTCAGCACTATTTTGGGTATTTGGACTATGTTATTGAACAGAAAAGGATAGAAATGACAGAAATCTCTCTGCTTCATGGAGCTAACATTGTAGCATCTGCATGTTTATTTAGAGTAACATTGAAAGACAGAATAGTCCAGCTGGTGTGGCTAAGTGTCTGAGTGACAACCATAAACCCAGAGGTTATCAGTTTGATTCCCAGTCATGGCACATGCCTGGGTTGTGGGCTCCATCCCTGGTAAGAGATGTGCAGGAGGCAGCCAATTGATGTTTGCTTTCACATAGATGTTTCTCTCTCCCTCTTCCTTCCTCTCTCTCTCTCTCTCTCTCTCTCTCTCTCTCTCTCTCTCTCTCCTCCCCCCTCTCTCCCCCTCTCCCTCTCTCTCCCTCTCCCTCCCTCCCCTCTCTCTCTTCACTTTCCTCTCTTTCTAAAAACCTGAAGGCAGAGACTAGGTTTCTCATCTCTGTGGCTCTGCACTGAGCCCAGCTCTGGCACACAGGTGATGCCTAGAAATCTATAAACTGCCTTGGGAAGAAGTGAATGTAGCCCGAGCTGGTGTGGCTCAGTGTTTGAGTGACAACCATGAACCAAGAGGTAATCAGTTTGATTCCCAGTCATGGCACCTGCCTGGGTTGTGGGCTCCATCCCTGGTAAGAGATGTGCAGGAGGCAGCCAATTGATGTTTGCTTTCACATAGATGTTTCTCTCTCCCTCTTCCTTCCTCTCTCTCTCTCTCTCTCTGTCTCTCTCTCTCTCTCTCTCTCTCTCTCCCTCCCTCCTTTCCTCACTTTCTAAAAATCTGAGGGCAGAGACTAGGTTTCTCATCTCTGTGGCTCTGCACTGAGCCCAGCTCTGGCCAACAGGTGATGCCTAGAAACCTATAAACTGCCTTGGGAAGAAGGGAAAGCAGCCTGAGCTGATTTTGGCTAAGTGGATAGAGCATCAGCTTGGGGCCTGGAGACTGTAGGGTCCTAGGTTCAATTCCAGGCAAGTTGTAGACAAGAGTGAGGGCAGCGAGACTCTTTAAATGCTCTTTTAGGTTCACAGCAAAATTGACAGGAGGGTACAGAGGTTCCCCCCACACCCACATGGACAGCCTCCCCCAGTATCAACATCAGCACAATTATAGCCAACAGCTATTAGTTGCAACTGACAACATTGACATGTCATCACCACCCCAAGTCCACCGTTTCCATTAGGGTTCACTCTTTGCTTCTGGACAAATGGATTCGCCTATATAATTTCATACAGCTTAGTTTCACTCCCCTGAAAAGCCACTGTGCTTTGCCTGTGAAAATACAGATTCCTGGGTCCACTCAGACCTACTGGGTCCGAATCTGGGTGGCACCAATGAGGCATCTGTGTTTTTCACGTGTCCCAAACAATTTTGAGGTCATATGTGTGTGAACTGGTGCCGGGAGTGACAGGCTCAGATGCTCTGTAATATTCCTTTCAGCTCCAGTGTTCATGATTCTAAGGCCAGGGAAGATGTCAAAGTTGTATTTTATTATTTTTTTTTTTTGCAGCCAGAAATCACCTAGGACATGTAGGGTGTATGTGGGACATGGTCACAAGTGGATGCCGCGATGCAGGAGGCCCCTATGTGAACTGCCAGAGAAAGCAGCAAACCTGCTGGAGTTCTGCTCCCATAAGGACTGCAGCTTCGGACTACATCTTCTGTGGGGCGCAGCTACAGTGTTTTGACCGGTTCAAACCTTGGACTGATGAGAAGGCACAGTCCTCTCATGGCCCCATGCAAGTTCCAGCGTGGAGGGCAGAGCCCTCCCAGCACAATTATAGCCAACAGCTATAGTTGTAAGCTTGAAGCTATGGTCCGAACACGTGGCCCCACGTGCCTAAGTGATATAGGCTGCCAGTTAACACAGCTTGATGGGGTACATGTAATTGAGTAGGATCCAAACCCAGGAGAATGTTGTAAACATCTCGACCATGCCCTTCCTTTGCCTCATGGCAACTGCTATAAAATAAAGACATGGCTTGTAGTCCGTGGCGCTGTCTCTCCATGAGGGAGCAGCGTCCCACCGAGACCCAGCTTTCATTCTCTTGTCTGTCTTTTCTAAGCCTTTCAGCCACCCCCACTCAGGATCACTGGACCTGGCTGAGCTGGCGCGGCACAGAAGGCGCCTTGGGGCTGAGTATGCCATGGCCGTGCCAGCCCGCCACAATCTTCCCTCCCTTTTCTTGGCCAGGTGGGCTGGGGGGTTCCTGCTTCTAATGACTGTGACTTGGCAAAGACCTTCACAGGTCCCTGGAGAAGATGGCAGAAGTGATAAACCCCACATCTGTGCCACACGAAAAGGGAGAGAAGGCAGAACTGGCCATGTGTCTGCTACATGCTGCCTGGGTAGGGAAAACCACAAGAAGTCACCAGGATAGCACACCGTTTCCAAGCTGCTGAGAAATTACAGGGCAACGACTTTCCGAGGCTCCTCAAAATGTTTAATGCCATTTTGCATGCTTCCCGCATCTCTCACTATTCTCTCCATGCACATTTACTGCAAGTCCCCCTAGGTCAGTGGTTGGCAAACTCATGAGTCAACAGAGCCAAATATCAACAGTACAATGATTGAAATTTCTTTTGAGAGCCAAATGTTTTAAACTTAAACTTCTTCTAATGCCACTTCTTCAAAATAGACTCGCCCAGGCCGTGGTATTTTGTGGAAGAACCACATTCAAGGGGCCAAAGAGCCGCATGTGGCTCGCGAGCCACAGTTTTTCGACCACGACCCTAGGTTGGCAAAAAAGCCGAGGATGAGCAAAGGAACACAGAAAAGCTGGAAACAAGGAAAACCTGGAGAGAAGCTGGAAGGCAGAGGCCGGGCCTGAGACAGAGAAACCCTCTGTACGCTAATCTGGAGCCAGTAGCAGCAAAGGCCTGGCTGCTGGCTGGCTGAGGGCTTGGCCCTGGGTAGGTTGGCTGAGGCCAAGACGTTAGCCTTGATTTCTCACAGACCTGCCTCGCCTCTGTCAGTACCTGTGAAGGAGGCAGAGGGCCACCTTGGCCAGGAGGCCTCCAACAGAAGCCTCGGGTGGGATCATAAGTAGAGAGAAAGCGGAAGGAGGATGTAGTGGGTCCAAACGGCCCAGGAAGAGAGTTCAGGGTGTCAGGTGAAAATAATAGGAAGAGACTGGGTCGGGGTGGGCCGCCAGGACTGATGTTTGGAAGCTCTCCCTTATCCTCTCTGCTCCACCATCCTGAATCACTTTGTTCGCTTCTTTGTGGAGTGAAATCAGTGACTGACCATCTTTTAGGGGCCTGATCCTGTTCTAGGTGAGTACATTTAGGAACAGTCTCTGCCTTCATGGTCTGCTACTTTAGTGGGAAAGATGAACAATAAAGCTGAAAAACAAATACAAATATAATTATGCCAAGCATTGATGAGTGCATTGATGGGAACAGAAGCATGGAAAGGGCAGGGAGAGTGAGTGGAGGCACCATTTTGGATGGGGAGACTTGGGCAGAGCTTTTCCCTTGTACCCCCATAGTAGGGACACCCAGATGTTCACAGATGTACTTAAGGAACTGCTACCATATTCCCAAATTGTGCTAGGTATTAAGAATGCATGGATAAATAAGTGATGTATTTGTCCTTGAGGTATTCTGGAGAAGAACAAAGAATGTCAGATCTCACAGAGAACTCAGTGCCTTGCATTGCCTTGCCTTGCCTTTTGCCTTGCCTTGCATTTTGCCTTGCCTTGCCTTTTGCCTTGCCTTGCCTTTTGCCTTGCCTTGCCTTTTTCCTTGCCTTGCCTTGCGCCTTGCCTTGCCTTGCGCCTTGCCTTTTTCCTTGCCTTGCTTTGCCTTGCCTTTTCTTGCCTTGACTTGCCTTGCCTCTTTTTGGGTTAATTTGCATACTCATTCTGATTGGCTATGGGCATAGTGAAGGTATGGTCAATTTACATGTTTGTCTATTATTAGGTAGGACAAGGAATTATACAGAACAATTTGTGCCACCTTTGTTAGAAATAACCAAATATTTATTAAAATGGTCACACTGAGGGTGATATATCAATGATAAGAATATGTATCAGAGCCCTTACTGGTTTGGCTCAGTGGATACAGAGACGGTCTGCAGACTAAAGGGTCCCAGGTTCAATTCTGGTCAAGGGCATGTAGCTTGGTTGCGGGCACACTGCAAGTAGGAGTTGTGCAGGAGACAGCTGATTGATGTTTGTAACTCTCTACACCTCACTTCCGCTCTTTACCATCAATAATATATATATACTAGTGGCCCGGTGCACAAAATTCATGCATGGGGAGGGGGTGGTCCCTCAGCCTGGCCTGCATCCTCTCCAATCTGGGACCCCTGTGGGATCGGGCCTAAACCTGCAGTTCGACAAACCCCTCATAATGTGGGACTACTGGCTCCTAACCGCTCACCTGCATGCCTGCTTGATCTCCCCTAACCACTCTGCCTGCTGGCCTGCTTGCCCCCAACTACACCCCCCCGCCAGCCTGCTCACCTCCAACTGCCCTCCCCTCCTGGTCTGATCACCCATAACCGCTTCTGCTTCATCCCCACCACCATGGCTTTGTCCAGAAGGACATCTGGAAGGTCTCATGGTATAATTAGCATATTACCCTTTTATTAATATAGATACGATATGACATACTGCCATAACTATAACATATCTACCAGTATTACTCTATGAGAATACATACTTCATCCAATAGGAAGGCATCTAATACATTACATTGTATATGTTGTAAGTAGTAGGAAATACTGTATTTGTAGCAATAATATATACCCTGTGACTTCCCTTCCTGATCTGGGAATGGTTCCCCACTTCTTTTGACATTTCCTGGCCCCTAATGTATTTTTTTTTGTCATTCAGTGTAACTTTATTTACTGTTTATTGCACATGATTTGAGGTCTTTAATTTCTAACCACCAAATATTCAAAGGATTATTTTTTCCATGAAATTTAACATTAACATTAGTGAATTCCTGTATTCATGTGTTTTTATTGTAAACATCTGAATTATTCACATTGTCATAGATCCTGAACTCATAAGTGTGGACCATGCACAGGCTGGCAGCAAGCCAGGAAGGCCACTCTGCAAGCAAACAGATACTTTGCATAATGAGAAAAGTCATAGCATAACATTTAATGTCCAACCTGAGTCACCTCAGAATGTTATATATATTGACTTCTTAATTCATATAGTATTGGGAACTCAACTGCTTGGTTGGTGGCGGGGTTGACCTGGTTTTGGGAGGATTATTCCTGAAATAATTAAGGAAAGGAGGGCTCAATCTTTCTTCTTGGTTGTTTGCTCCTCCCCAGCACCTTCATCTTTCTTCTCGTCCTCAGCTTCTTGGGCATCGTCTCCTTCACATCCAACTCCTTCCTCCTTTGCAGCCTCAAATTCTTCCTTGGCACCTTCTTCCTCTTTCTCTCCTTCCTCTTCCTCAGCCTCTTCCTTCTCCTTTTCCTCCTCTTCAGCTTCTCCTTCAGAAGGGGATTCATCCTTAGCTTCCTCGGCTTTTGCAGCCTCAATGGTCTCCTTCACCTAGATCTGCTCCTCCTGGACGTGGCTGGTGTATTAAGAAGGGAAGGAGTGAGCAGACATCAAGTAGGAGCTAGTCTGTAAACCACCGTAGGCAGATCGACCAAAGACCTGGGAACTCTGGTAGTAGCTGCTGGCTATGCTTCCCATGCTGGTGAAACTGAGCCGGTCTCCTCACCTTCCAAGAGTTTCTTGTAAGCTGCAATGTCAATATCCAAAACTATCTTCACATTGAAGAGGTCCTGGTATTCTTTTAAGTATCCTGCCATTTCACTCTTTGCGGTTCTCAACTCATTTTCTAATTTGTTGATTGTGTCCTGCATAGCACTAACATCAGTGTTCTGCTTATCCTCCAGCTCTTGCAGCTGCTTTCCCAGCGCTTTGTTCATGCCCCAGCTTGCTTCAATCTCCAGGGTTTTGGCCTTGAGCAGTTGCTGGCCCGCACCATGTAGGTGCTCTTGGCAGTGCTCTCTGTCAGCATGGTGAAACGGCTCTTGTACCATTCTTCAGCATTATGCATGTTCTTGGCAGCCAGCTTCTCATACTGGGTGCGGATGTCCTTGAGCATAGTGGAGAGGTCGGACTTGGAGAACATGTCCATTTCCACGGAGATCTGAGCATACTGGACATGCACCTTCTTCAGAAAGGCGATTTTGTCCATCAGGCTTTCGATGCACTTTTCCAGCTCAGTGCTGGCAAGAGCCGCCTCATCTGCATCTTTGCTCACCTCCATCAGCCAGCCCTCTGCATCCTCATGGTTCAGCACCTCTTCCTGGTAGCTCACCTGCAGGTTGTTCCCAGCCACTTCAGAACCCCGGTGCCTCCTAACTGCCCACTTCCCTCTCCTCTCCAGGGACAGGGCGTGGTGGGGCAGGGCACAGGCATCGGATTTTCATTAAAATGTTCAACCCTGGCCTGCTCCACTGGTGTCCTCAGGTGGCCCAGGGCAGACAGTGATCCCAGAGACCCTGGCCACCTCCACCTACGGAGCCCGCAGGCAAAGTCAGGCACTGACCACGCTACCTGCCCAGTCCCGATTGCACCCTGGACCCTGCGGGTGACATCAGGTGCTATCCATGCTGCCTGCCTGGTCCTGATCGTTGCCTGGACCCCGCGGGTGACATCAGGTGCTGTCCATGCCGCCTGCCTGGTCCCGATAGCTCCCTGGATCCCACAGACAGCATCAGGCGCTGCCTGCTAGAACTGCCTAGTCCCGATCACCGCCTGCACCCTGTGGGTGATGTCAGGCGCTATCCATGCTGCCTGCCAGGTCCTGATAGTCCCCTGGAACCCACAGACAGCGTCAGGCGGTGTCCATGCCACCTGCCCGGTCCCGATCGCTGCCTGGACCCCGTGGGTAGTATCAGCCACTGTCCATGCCGCCTGCCCAGTCCCGATCTCCCCCTGGACCCCGTGGGTAGCGTCAGGTGCTGTCCATGCTGCATGCCTGGTCCCGATAGCACCCTGGACCTCACGGGCAGTGTCAGGCGCTGTCCATGCCACTTGCCAGGTCCTGATCTCCCGCTGGACCCCGTGAGCAGCGTCAGGTGCTGCCTGCTGAAACTCCCGGTCCCGTTTGAAGACTGGACTCCGCGGGCGACATCAGACGCCATCTGCCGGGCCAGCCCAGTCCTGATTGCCGCCTGGACCCCACGGGTGACATCAGGCGCTGTCCATGCCGCCTGCCCTACCGGATCGCCCCCTGGACCCCGCAGACAGCTGCTATGCTTAGTCCCAATGGCTTCCCGGTCCCGTGGGTGATGTCGGGCACTCTCAGCTGGGCCTGCCTGGTCCCGATTACTGCCTGGACCCTGCGGACAGCGTCAGGTGCTGCCTGCCGAGTCTGCCCGGTCACTATCATGGCCTGGACCTTGTGGGTGACATCAGGTGCTGCCCACCAGCCTACTGGGTCCATGGCGGCCTGGACCAATCGGGCTAAGTCAGGCAGCACTGGCTTGCCTCCCTTCTCCGCTGCCCTGCCTGCTTGCTTCTTCACAGCTTCGCTTCTTTCTACGCTGTCTTGATATGCAAATTAACCGCCATCTTTGTTGGGTTAATTTGCATACTCACCCTGATTGGTTGGTGGGCGTGGCTTAGGCATAGCGAAGGTGCGGTCAATTTGCATTTTACTCTATTATTAGGTAGGATATATATATATATATTTTTTTTTTTTAAAAGAATATCTATCAGAAAAAAAGTTGCATTATTTTTTTAATTACTTTATTGATTAAGGTATCACATATTTGTCATCAACCCCCACCATAAAGATGCATTATTAATGTAACTTTACTTAATCTCCAAGTATTTCTGAAACATAAATTAAAGCACAAAAATACTTAGAAAAATAAAGTTCTCTATGAAAATGGAATGTAAATCCATGGAAACTAGGAAATCTGCGACAAACATGGACAGATTAAAAGAGGTCATGAACCAATTACGCAGACAGATATGGTCAGCATTATGAATTTGTAATGATGGCTTCAGTTTCATGCACATGTCAAGATTTATGAAACACTATAGTCAACACATGTAATTTACTCATTACAGTTTTTATCAATGGTCCAAGAGAAAACAAATATAAGTTCAGCTATTCTGGAAGAACAGGTTTTGTAACTCTATATTCATTCCCCCTACTTATGCCCTCTGGGTGAGAGTCTCATCTCAATGACAGAAAATGTAACAAACAATGAAGAACTTTCACCCAAACCCAAAAAAGCCACATCCCTGGACTAAAGATAGTCTTTGTCACCATGTTTTCCCCTGTATGAAGTCTCTGATGTTTACGAAGGGCAGTGCCATGGGTAAAAGATTTCCCACATTCACTGCATTGATAAGGCTTTTCTCCAGTGTGAACTCTCTGATGATATTGGAGACCACTGCTATTTGTAAAACATTTTCCACATTCACTGCAGTGATAAGGCTTTTCTCCATTGTGAACTCTCTGATGATATTGGAGACCACTGCTATTTGTAAAACATTTTCCACATTCACTGCAGTGATAAGGCTTTTTTTCTCCAGTGTGAACTCTCTGATGATATTGGAGAGCATTGCACCCTTTAAAAGATTTTCCACATTCACTGCACTTATAAGGCGTTTCCCCTGTATGAAGTGTCTGATGATTACGAAGGGCAATGCGATGGGTAAAGGATTTCCCACATTCACTGCATTGATAAGGTTTTTCTCCAGTGTGAATTCTCTGATGATAATGAAGGGTAGTGCTCTGAGTAAAACATTTTCCACATTCACTGCATTTATAAGGCTTCTCTCCTGTATGAACTCTCTGATGACTATGAAGGCTAGTATTCTGGGTAAAAGATTTCCCACATTCACTACATTTATAAGGCTTTTCTCCCGTATGAACTCTGATGATGACAAAAATTACTGCTAGTGCTGTAAGCTTTCCCACATTCTCTACATTTATAAGGCTTTTCTCCCATATGAACTCTTTGATGTTGATGAAGGATGCGTTTAGAGGTAAAACATTTTCCACATTCACTGCATGTATAAGGCTTTTCTCCTGTATGAAGTCTCTGATGACAATAAAGATGACTGCTAGTGCTGTAAGCTTTCCCACATTCACTGCATTTATAAGGCTTTTCTCCAGTGTGAACTCTCCGATGACAATGACGAATACTGTTACTGGTAAAAGATTTCCCACACTCATTGTACTCATGAGGCCTTTCTCCTGTGTGAACTCTATGCTCATAATGGAGGACACTGCTACCGGTAAAAGTTTTTCCACATTCACTGAGCTCATAAGGCCTTTCTCCAGTGTGCAAAGCTTTGTGATTACCTAGGCTGTTACTACTGCTAAAAGCTTTCCCAAATTCACTACACTGAGAAGGCCTTTCTCCATTGTGACCTCGCTGTTGATAATGAAAGCTAGAATATTTGGTAACATTTTTTCCACATTCACAGCTATCAAAACACTGACTTCCAACATAGACACCTTTTTCCAGAATAAACATGTGGGTAAAACTAATGTCTTCCTTACATTCTTTTCTGGTGTAATCATTTTTTCGCCTTTGAAATGTCATTCCACACGTCAAAATTGCAGTTGGATTGTCCCTGGTCTGAGTACCCTTTAGGTGGAGATGTCCTGACCAGTTAAAGACACCATGCCCAACCTCCCCACATGTGAAACGATTCTGTGATACATTGAAATTGCAGCTGTTTGCAAATGAGATCCTGTCCGCACCTGTGTTGAAAGTGTCTCACATGCTGTTGGTGAAATTTTACACGGTTTTAAAACGGTTTTGCACATGCGCCACACCTCAATAGTATCTGTCCGTGTTGTGTTCTTTGCAGATCAGTCAAGTGGAAAATGTTTCTCAAGACGAGCCCACAACTCTCACAGGGATGGCTCTTCTGGGAAGACAAGGCTACCTTGGGATTCCTTGCCTGTGACACTCTTACAGAAACCTTCTGTTCAGTCGGGGTCTCAACTTTCTCTGCTCCACAGCAGCAACCTGAACAAAAGGAAAATCTGGTAAAGTACATGTTGATATTATGAAATCACAGTATCTTTACCATAAATATTTATCGGTTATGACTAGAGAGATTTTCTAGACAAGTGAAGTAGACTCTGAGGAAATCACTCTTAAAGTACATAACGTGGTCAGTCAACAATGAAAATATCACCACTGGAAGGACAGAAGCACAGGATGGGATACAAAGAGGAGAAGAATTCTCTACTCATTGTTCCTGCACAAAGGCTTTTCTGAGGACCTTACCTGCTGGCCATGTGAGTCCGTATAGAATCATTTGAAGGTGCTCATCCCATAAACATTAATTGTATTAGAGCACACAAGGTTCAACGTCAATATAATAATACTTGTGCACTCCAAGGTAGTTCAGGCATGGTCCAACGTTGGTTTGCAGTAAAGAGAGACCTGTGAAAGAGGCAAAGGTGCAAAGTCCAGAGAGGTTAAGGTTATCCGTGGGCTGGGAATCGGAGTAGAAATGATCACTATTCAACCTGTGTCGTTGGCAAAATATCAATAATAACCCAAAACAAGCATAACTGGGTAAGGACTGGGCAACAGTAAGAAAACACTGATGAATAAAATGAGTTTCTAGTTATGAATGTAACAAAGGCCAGGCGTGAAAGCTTCCCCAACGACGCTTCATCAAGGCAAGACCACCTGTGGGTCTACTGTGTCATTCATAAAGTCACGTTTCTTCTGTGATGCACAAATGATTCTTCCCCTTAAAGCCCATTTGAGCCATTGCATGGGATAAATGATGCGAATCTTCAAAGAAAAACAGAAAATATGGATGATCAACGCTGTGGTAGACAACAAAGGACAAATGAGATCACAGGCAAAAGACCTATGTAAGTGACATCAGAAAATTGGCAGGAGCAGAAATATGAGCATCTCCCCCCATCCCAGTGTAAATAGACAGCTATGCATAAACAAAGAAGCCCACAGGAAATGGGAATCAGGGTACCATGAAGACAAATAGCATTACAGACACAAATAAAGGAGAACTGTACAGAAAGGATGACTGGAAAGATTGGGTGAACAAACATACGTGAAGATACCCACAGTCAAAAACAAGGGTCCTCCAGCAGCCTCTGTGCTTCTGCTATCATTGGCCATAGTGGATTCTTCAAAAAATACTGGAAATCATTGTGTTTAAAAACCACAGACTGCCTTGGCCAGTATTGCTCAGTTGGTTGTATAACAAAGCGTCTAGTATTCAATTTCCAGGCAAGGCACATATCAGTATGCGGGTTCCATTTCAAGTTAGTTTGTGTGCAGAAGGCAGCTGATTGATGTTTTCCCCTCACACTGATGTTTCCCTCCTTCTCTCTCTTTTTCCCTCTCTCTTTCTCTCCCCCCCCCCTCTTCCTCTTTATCTGAAACCAATATTAAACAAAGAAATAAGAACTTCAAGGTAGCCATAGCCGGTTTGGCTCAGTGGATAGAGCATCAGACTGCAAACTAAAAGGTCCCAGGTTCTTTCCCAGTCAAGGGCACATGCCCAGGTTGTGGACTCGATCCCGGGGTGGGGGCGGTGGTGGGGGTGGGGGGGCGGGACCTTGCAGGAAGCAGCCAATCAATGATTTTCTATCATCATTGATGTTTCTATCTCTCTCTCCCTCTGCCTTCCTCTCTGAAATCAATAAGATATATATATATATATATATATATATATATATATATATATATATATATATATATATATATGTATGTATTTTCAAGTACCCAAACACAAAATAGAACTCAAAAAAGTTTAGAGACAAAGTAAATAAAAAGACCACTTACAAAAATTCATTTACAAAATTCAGAAAATGCAATTCTAAGAGGAATTTTCATAGGGATAAATGCTTACATTATGAAAACAGATCTCAAAAAAACCTAACCTACCATCTCAGGAATCTAGAAACACAACAAGAACGTAAACCCAAAGTTTGCAAAGGAAGGAAACAACAAATATTTGAACAAGCATCAATAAAAGGTAGATAAGATAAAATAAAAGGATACCTGATGGGTATTTTTTTTTAAAAAAACAAAAGTTGGCAAACCTGGAGCTAGACTAAAGCAAAAAACAAACAAGAAAACAAGCTTCAAAGAAATGAAAAAAGAAATTAAAGTTAAGACAATGCACCTCACATTATGAACCACAAAACATCATAAGAGATGTTGATGTTAGGAAATGAAATGACCCTCCATAGAGAAATTTGTCAAGATCCTATTTGAGCTTCTGAAATTAATAAACAAATTCAGAGCCCTGTCCAGGTGGCTCAGTTGTTGAGTATGTGGTCCCGATGCACCACAGTTGTGGGTTCCATCCCCCATCAGGGCACATGTAGGGGAGAATCAATGAATGCGTAGATGGGTAGAACAGCACATCAATGTTTCCCTCTCTTTCTCTGTCTCCATTCCTGTCTCTAAAATCAATAAATAAAGGCTGCCCAGTACAGGTCAGTGATTGAGCATCGGCCCATAACCTAGGACATTACAATTCTATTCCTTGTCAGGGCACATGCACAGGTTTTGGGTTCACTCTCCAGTGGGGGGCATACAGGAGGTAGCTGATCAATGACTCTCTTTCATTATTCATGTTTCTATGTCTCTCTCCTTCTCTTCCTCTCTGAAATCAATAAAAATATATTTTAAAAATAAAGAATTTAAAGAATAAATAAAGAGCCCTGGCCCATGTCGCTCAGTGCTGAGAGTGCCTGCCTGTACACTGGAAGGTCACGGGTTCGATTCCTAGTAAAGTGCAGGGACGTGGATTTCAGGTCTGATCCCCCCTCTTAGTGGCAGCACATGAGGGAGGCAACTAAATGATGTTTCTCTCTCTCTCTTTCTCTCGTCTCTCCTCTCTATCCCTAAGAAAAAAATCAGTGGAAAAAATATTCTCACTCTTCGGGTGAAGATAAAAGAAGAATAAGGAATGAAATTCAGAAAAGTTACGGGAGAGGACATCCAAGATGGCGGTATAGGCAAAGGCCTGTACTCGCTGCCTCCCACAACCCCATCAAAATTAAAACTAAAATACAGAACAACCATCAGCCAGAACCTCTGGAAAGCTGGCTGAAAGAAGTGTTATGACTAGAGAAGTAAAGAAGACAGCACACGGAGACTGGTAGGAGGTGCGGAGGCACAGAAGGTGCAGGTCCTGTACCCATGTGGGCCACTTTTTTAATTGGGAGCGAGGTCGTCTCTGCAGAGGTCACCTGGAGGAGCAAGGAGTCCCAATCCCACAGAAGATGCCCAGCCCAGGGCCTCAGAGCTGGGGAGAACACCCTACTGGCAGTAAGAACTACGGGCTGTAAAAACCATTGCATATTGGGGCTCAGTGACACAGAGGCTGCAGGTGACCCCAGTTGCTCCTCTTACAATGCCAGCACCACAAACTGAATTTACAAGCTCCCGCTTCCTCTGAATTACACTGTTGGACAAACCTCAGAAGGGGGGAAGGCGGGGGACCCAGACAATTATGAAGTGAAAATGGACTGGCATCGGGGATGGAACTTGAGGGCGGCTTTCTACCAGATGGAGGTGGTAACAGCAGTCATTACACCTATGCTGGGACATTCTGGGTCCCAGGGCTGACTGGCAGCCATTTCTGTTTGCTTCGCCCTGGTGATTCCCTGAGACCACACCAAACCCACTTTACAAGCCACCCAAGCTGTGTGCTGCAGCTTTTGTATACGAATGGCCTGTCCTTGCTCAGGCTAAAATCTGTCAAACAAGTTGCAGTTGGGTCAAGAAGTTCCAAAACTATCAATAAAGCCCAAGACCTGGCACCAGCACTAGCCTTCCTTGCTTCACAGCTGGGCCTTGTCGGGGCCCTTCCAAACCCAATACAAAGAGGAGATTCTGCAGATTTCTCTGTAGATCCTGCTGGGTGGCCCTAGTCAGTGGCTGACTTTACACCTCCCTAGAGACCCAAGAGCCACTGTACCCAGTGGGCAGTGTCATACCATACCAGCTTACAACTCTTTACATCCATAAGCAACACACTCAAGGAGCAGACTCACTGAGCACAAAAGCCCCAATGAAGCAAGTCCTGCTCCATAGGGGTGTCTCCTGCACAGCAGCTCTCCCACTGTATTCACAGTAGTCCCCGTAGATGCTAAAATCCTCAACAAAATTCTAGCAAATCGGACCCAGAATTACATTAGAAAGATCATACACCATGACCAAGTGAGATTTATTCTGGGGATGCAAGGATGGTACAATATCCACTAATCAATAAACATGATACATCACATAAACAAATTAAAAGACAAAAATTATATAATCATATCAACTGATGCAGAAAGAGCATTTGACAAAATCCAATACCCTTTCTTGATAAAAACTCACAGCAAAGTGGGAGTACAGGGATCATACCTCAACATAAATAAAGCATTATATAAGAAACCTACAGCCAACATTATACTCAGTGGTCCAAAACTAAACCCATTTCCCCTAAGAACAGGAACAAGACAGGAATGCCCACTTTCACCACACCTGTATTGGAAGTGCTAGCCATAGTGATCAGACAAGAAGAAGAAATGAAAGGCATCCAAATTGGAAAAGAAGTAAAAGTAGTATAAATGAAAGACAGGACATTACACCTGACATTGAAGCACAATGGTGCATAAGAATTGTTGACAAATGACATGAACTTACATGGAGAAAACTGTAAAGAACTTGTTATGCCCAGATTTCATGATCCCCAGAGACCACCAGGGAGCAGCCGAGCCCGAAACAAAAGCAAAAGAACATTTATTCGTGTTAGCACGAGCTCCCATCTCCAGTAATCACCGGTGCAGTGGCAGGAGAGAGAGAGAGGCTTGGGAGAACAAAGGCTTTATAGGGGGTCCAAAGCAGTGGGCAGGGGGAACGTTCGTGGCCCCCGTCGATTGGTCAGGGGGCAGGATCAGGGGTCTGGTTACACAGGGGTACTGTACAGTTTGCCTAATTTGGACTGAGTCCACTTCTCTGCATTCCTATTGGCAGGTTTGTGCAACTGTTACATTCTCGCGGTTTACAGGGAAGGGCAGCAAGAAGAGTTGCAGAACGGTGGGTACAGAACAAAAGAAACATTATAAAAGTAACAAAAAGAACTTCATGGAGTCAACCTAATTTAGCTCTATCATTCCCCCCTTGTCATGAGACCTCCAGGCCCAATCATGGGTCGGTTGGTACTCCCATTTCTTCTTCCGTTGGTAGATGCTTATACCTAGTGTGCTTATACCATCATCTGTACGACCACTACTCGTTCCTTGATGAACCAAACTAATCTATTGATGATGTAGGGGCCGAAGGTCAGCAGCAGGAGTAGGATTATAAGGGGCCCAATAAGGGCGGAGACGAGGGTGGTTAACCAGGGCAAACATAGAAGTACAGGGTTCAGAGAGCCTTTGGATCATTATACCCTCCGAAGAATGCGGGGGAGTACCGGATGTCGGGAAAGAAAGTCTGGAGGTCTACCTGGAGTTCTGGAAATCACGTGTCTCTAGGGTGTAACTGGGAAGTCTGATTAAGTATAGTTCCTGAGCTCGTGTCTATGATCTGCCAGTTGATGTTGAAGGGGGTGTGAGGACTCCCGGTGGTGGGAGTGGCCGCAAGCAGGGTTACCAGCATCAGGCAGGTTGAGAACATCGCAGCTTGAGCTTGATCGGGTTGCATTGGTCTCGAGTAATGCTCCACTGGGCGATGAAGTCTTCCCAGATCGCCGAGGGGTCTGCTGGCCGAACGTGGGTGTGATGGACCCAGGTCGTGACACCGTCTACTTTGAGAGCGGTGGGGGTCATCAGCACCACGACATAGGAACCCTTCCAACGTGGCTCAAGGGTCTCCCGGCGGTGTCTCTTGACGTAGACCCAGTCCCCGGGCTTATGCTAATGAAGAGTCGGGGCTGAGCCAATCTCATAGATAGCACGGAGGCGTGGCCAAATGTCCTCGTGTGCCCTCTGGAGCCCTCCCAAGGAAAGAAACAGTTCTTGACTTTCAAATTCTGCAAGAAATTCAGCTTTAAGGTTAGGGATAATAGGGGGTGGCCGGCCGAACATGATCTCATAAGGAGTAAAACCCAGGGTGTAGGGGGAGTTCCTAACCCGGTAAAGGGCATATGGAAGGAGAGCTACAGTCCCCGCCAGTCTCCATGGTCAATTTGGTAAGGGTCTCTTTTAGAGTTCTATTTATTCTCTCTACCTGCCCTGAGCTTTGGGGCCTATAAGCGCAATGCTATTTCCAATTTGCCCCAATGGCCTTGGCCACTGCCTGTGTTACCTGCGAGACAAAGGCTGGTCCATTGTTCGACCCTATCTCAGCGGGAAAACCGTACCTGGGCAAGATGTCTTCCAGCAGCTTCTTAGCTACCGTCTGAGCTGTTTCATGCTTAGTTGGGTATGCTTCTACCCGTCCGGAGAAGGTATCTACAAATACTAAAAGATATTTATAGCCATACTTTCCTGGTTTAACCTCAGTGAAGTTGACCTCCCGTTGTGCTCCAGGCTTGGTTCCTCTGAGCCTGGTTCCTTTTTCACTCGGCCCGGTTCTCACATTTGTGAGTTGACAGGTCTTGCAGGCAGATACAACCTACTCTATTTTAATGTCCTGCTGGTGGATCTTAATTCTTTCGTGTCGGATTAAGTCCTTTAATTTTCGTGCCCCCAGGTGAGTGGACCGGTGCATGTGATTTATCATGGAGACTCCAAGCTGGTCTGGCAGTATGAGCTCCCCTTGTGGTATCACCACCCCTTCTCCTCCTGTGCTTGGGGAAGGTTCCTAATGCGCTGTAACTCCTCCAGGGAATATCCTGGCTGAACTGGCAGTACTTGGTCCCCTGGGTCTGGGAGCTGTAGGGCCATAGTGGGGATTGGAGAAAGGGCTACTGCCTTGGCCACCTGGTCAGCCCTGCGGTTTCCTCTTGCCACTGGGTCGTCAGCCTTCTGGTGCCCTTGGCAGTGTATGATGGCCAATTTGGCGGGGAGCCATAAGGCCGAGAGCAAGTCGAGTATCTCCTGTTTATTCTTTATAGTCTGCCCCTCTGCTATTTAGTAACCCTCTTTCATGGTAGATTGCCCCAATGAACATGAGCGGTGGTAAACGCATAACGGCTGTCTGTGTTGATGTTGAGCCGCCTTCCAACTCCCAGTGTCAGGGCCTTGGTGAGGGCCACAAGCTCTGCTCTCTGGGCTGATGTCCCAGAGGGCAGGGCCTCTGCCCATACAGTGTCCGTTTCAGTGACTACAGCTGCACCCGCATACCTGCTTCCGTCCTGTACGAAGCTGCTTCAGTCCGTAAACCAGGTGTCATCTGCATCAGGAAGGGGCTGGTCGGTCTGGTCCTTCCGGAGCCCATGCACTTGCTCTAGGATTCCTGCACAGTCATGTAGGGGGGCATCTAGGTCAGGGTCAGGCAGTAGGGTTGCAGGATTGAGGGCCGCACTGGGGTGGAACCGCACTCTGGGAGGGTTGAGCAGGAGGCTCTGATAATGGGTCATCCGTGTGTTGCTCATCCATCTATCAGGAGGCTGTTTCAGGACTCCCTCTATTGCATGTGGGGTTGTGATCCAGACTTCCTGCCCCAGGGTCAGTTTATCGGCGTCCTTGACTAAGAGCGCTGTCGCCGCAATAATTCTTAGGCATGGCGGCCAGCCGGCAGCTACAGGGTCTAACTTCTTGGACAAATAAGCCACTGGGCGGCTCCAGGGGCCTAGGGTTTGAGTCAGGACCCCTTTCTCTATTCCTTTGTGTTCATCTACGAAGAGATGGAAGGGCTTCGATGTCTGGCAGGCCCAGGGCTGGAGCATTTAGGAGGGCTTTCTTTAACTACTTAAAGGCTGTCTCCTCTCTCTCAGTCCATTCAAATGCCTTTCCCTCCTTGGTTGCCTCGTATAGAGGCCTGGCAATCTCTGCAAAACCCAGTATCCAGAGGCGGCAGTAGCCAGCTGATCCTAGGAATTCCCTTACTTCCCTTTGGGAGGTGGGGGTTGGGATTTTCAGCATAGTCTCTTTTCTGGCATCTGACAGCCGCCGCTGTCCACCCTCCAGGATGTATCCCAGGTAACTAACCCTTTCTCTGCATATCTGGGCCTTCTTCGCAGAAGCCCGGTACCCAAGGGCCCCCAGGGAGGCCAGCAGGTCCTTTGTCCCCTGCTTGCAGTCTTCAGCCGTGTCTGCTGCAATCAGGATATCGTCCACATACTGAAGGAGAGTGAGGTTGGGGTGTGTTCTCCGGTACTCACCCAGGTCCTCGTGCAGGGCCTCGTCGAAGATGGTGGGCGAGTTCTTGAACCCCTGAGGCAGCCGGGTCCATGTCAGTTGTCCGCTGTAGCCCTCTTCGAGGTCATGCCACTCGAAGGTGAACAGTGGTTGACTGTGGGGTGCCAGTGGCAAACTGAAAAAGGCATCCTTCAAATCTAACACAGTATACCAGACATGGGAGGGCGCCAGAGAGCTTAGGAGAGTGTATGGGTTGGGGACCGTTGGATGTATGTCCATAACTCTTTTATTTACTTCCCGGAGGTCCTGTACTGGCTGGTAGTCATTCGTGTGGGGCTCCTTGACTAGCAGGAGGGGGGTGTTCCAGGCAGACTGGCAGGGGACCAGCACCCCTATACCCCTCAGTCTCCGAATGTTTGGCTGAATTCCCTTCCGGGCTTCCTGAGGCATGGAGTACTATTTGACTCTCACCGGGCCTTCCCCTGGTTTTAAATCTCCCAGGACTGGGGCCCTGTGGGCGGCGAGCCCCACTCCCCCTGTCTCCGCCCAAGCCGTGGGGAACTTCTGCAGCCATTTGTCCATGCTGTCCTCTACTGGAGAGGCTTTTTGGTGAAGCTGGTACTCATCCTCCAGCCTCATGGTCAGGACCTGAATGGGGTGGCCCTCGCCATCAGTAACCTGAGGCCCCCCTTGTCTGAAAGTTATTTGAGCTCCGATCTTAGTGAGCAAGTCTCGTCCTAACAGTGGGTAGGGGCATTCCAGAATTACCATAAAAGAGTGGGATACCCGTCCCGTCCCTAAATCCACCGTTCTTCGGGTAGTCCATGAATACTGGCTCATACCAGTTGCCCCTTGCACCCAAGACTTCTTATTTGCTAATTTTCCTTGAGGCGTACGGAGGACCGAGTGTTGCGCTCCAGTGTCGACAAGGAAGTCAATAGGGGTCCCCTCCACTCTAAGAGTTACCCTGGGCTCAGGGAGGGGGTCTGAACCCCAACTCCCCTAATCACTCAGTTCATCTAGCTCCAGGACCTTCACTCGATTTGCTTCGCCACCCTTTTAGGACACTCTTGTTTCCAGTGCCCAATCTCCCTACAGTAAGCACACTGATCTTTCTGCAGCTTCCGCCTCCCGCCCCGGGAGGTCCCCTTACCGTCCTCCTGGTTGCTGGCGAGTCAGCGGAGACGGCGGTTCTGTTCCTTGGAAGAGTCTGTGGTGGTGGCGAGCAGGATCTTAGCTAGGTCTCGGGTTTGCTTACTGCTGGCAGCCGCCACAGCGTGAGCCTGTTTATCTCCAGGCGGCTCCTGATTGTTGTACACCTTCTCGGCTACTATCAGCAAGTCCTGCAGATTTTTCTCTCCTAATCTATCTACCTTCTGCAATTTTCTCCTAATGTCTGCAGCCGATTGGTTTACAAAGGCCATGACAACAGCCGCCTTGCTTTCGGTAGCCTCTGGGTCCATGGGGGTATAGGTACGGAATGCCTCTATGACTCGCTCTAGGAAGGCCGCTGGAGACTCATCTTTTCCCTGTTGAACATTCCCTACCTTGGCCAGATTAGTCGGCTTCCTAGCAGCCATGCGGAGACCCCCCATTAGAGTCTGGTGGTAGACCCAGAGCCTCTCTTTACCTTCTGCCATGTTGAAATCCCATTCAGGCCTAGTTAGAGAAAAAGAGGTATCTATCTGAGCCTGGTTGGTGGTAGAATTCCCGTCTGCGCCCGGAACTAACTTTTGGGCCTCATTGAGTATTCTCTCCCTCTCCTCGGTGGTGAATAGGACCTGCAAAAGCTGCTGACAGTCATCCCAAGTCAGCTAATGGGTGAAAAGGACAGAGTCTAGTAAATCAATAAGCCCTGCCGGCTTCTCAGAAAACTTAGGATTCTGAGCTTTCCAATTGTAAAGGTCACTAGTGGCGAAAGGCCAGTAGTGATAGGGCTGATTTCCCCCCGCGTTTGGGGAACCGGTGGCTTGCAGGTATAGAATGGTGGAGTCAGCGGTGGAGGCAGTCTGCTCCCTTTGAGCCCTTTGTCTGGTAATGGGCGGGCTTCCCACTGGAGCGCCTCCGCCCCCTGCTCTCGGAACAGGGTCTGCTTCCCCAGGAGGGGGAGGATTGCATCTCTCGGCATCCTGGGGGCTAATACAGGGGAGGAAAAATTAATTCTTCTTCGGTTCCCCCCTGTAAGACAGAGTAGAGGGGTGCTGAAGGCTGGGTGACTTTTTTTTTTCCCTCCTCCTTCTTACAGACTTCTACATATGAACAAATAATTACAACCAGGCAGACAAACAAAATATTAAATAAACATCTGTACTTATACCATTTTAGTAAACAAGTATTCTTATAGTCTTGGGACCTGAGCAGATAATAGGAACACTGCCTCTAAGTCCCCTGATGGGGGCTTCCCTTTCCCATATCCCAAGACAGGATTCTTGACCCATGTTTCAGCAAAATAGAAATGGCACTCATGTTGGACAAAGGAAACAAGATGAATAGACTCGCAAACTCCGCGGCCCCGCCACAGCCACCGCTTTTTCTGGCTCCGCTGACACCACCACCGCAGGCCACTGGGCAGGACCAGTGTGTTAAAGGAAAAAAAGTTAAAACACTCCTGGAGTCCGCCAGAGACTGTGAAGGAAAAGTCATCCTGCAGTCTGGCTCGGGGAGGGACAGGTTATACATAGAGGGTTATTCCAGGAGAGGCAAAACCTTGCAAGGAACCTTGGTAAAAAGCACAGTAATTTAATCATACAGTCAAAGGTTAAACAGGAAGGGAAGAACCACTCAATGTCCTCTAAGAGGATTTCAACTAACTGACAACAAACTGACAAAACCTTGACAAATCAAAACTCAACAAATAATACACACATAGGGCCTAAATATGACAGACAAACCAAGACAACAAGACAAAACAAACAGTCCTGACACCAACACGAAAACACACAAAACAAACACCTGTCAGGAGGGAGAGCCTCCAGCCCCTTCTGGGGGGTCCCTCTCCTCTCCCTCAGGAGGGAGATTTCTTGCAAGCTGAAAGCTTGGATGGCCTCCTGAAAGAAAAGATCTTTAATCCAGTTACAGATGCTATCAGAATCAGGATGAGAGAGGAAGGGAAAGTCCAGGTTATGTCCTCTATGAGGATCCTAATAACTGAAAACAGTAAGTTAAACAAACAGTTAACGGGGTCTATAGAGAGTTAATAATAACTTCAGCCTTAGTTCCATGTTGGACTATGATGTCACCAGCAGGGACAGGGCCTGTAAATCTCTCTGCCCTGTGGAGCTGTGAGCCCTGTCCTTGGAAGTCTCCCAGCACCAAAAGAGATAAGAAAGCCATAAATAAAAGTTCTTTGTTCTTTGAAATGTAGCAAACTCACAAATCAGAGCAAACTGAAACTCTTACCTATACAAACATACAAACAGAGAGAGAAATTTCTATTAACTAAATGGGATGATTCCCTCCCACCATGGTAGAGAGCAAACATCTCTGAGAAAAAAAATTACTCAGCAGCGCTGCTTAAGACGTTTGCAGACTATCACAGCAGGTTTTATCTTTAAACAAATTAAACAATAGAAAGAGATAACAAATACTCTCATGTGTACAGCCAGATAGCACAGAGTAGTTTTTATTTTACATAGACTCTTATACTTACATTTATATACCAAACAGTCTGAGTTTTTGGCTCCTACCATATATTTACCAGAGTTTCAACAGTCACCTGATTCCTGACTCCTGATTAATTTGTCTGAGGAAGCTCTATGGCCTCCGGAGGTGGGGGGGCTATCAAGCCCCCCCTTCCACTCACTTTGAGTGGGCTGAGTCTGTCCCATAATGTCCATCCAGTAAGTTCACAGAATAAAACAGAGAAACACAAACACAGACAAACAAAGGGCCCCAGAGAACAGTCTTCCAACTCCGTGGAAGCAAAACCAAAAGCTAGACGACAGCCTCACGCCGACCGGCAGGAGCGACCCGCCTCGTCTCAGATTGTAAGGGGAATACACGTCCCTCCTGAAGGAGAATCGGAACGTCTCCCGATTCCTCCCACCCGTGGTCTTCCAGTGTGTCCACCTAGACCGCTTCAGGCACTGCCAGAAATTCAGATTCGAGCTCACACAAGAGACAAAAGACAAACAGACACCTACCATGGCCAGTCAGGTTCTCCAGGTCTGAGGTCCCTCCGGGGTCTTGGGGATCCCGGGTGGGCCCCCAAATGTTATACCCAGATTTCATGATCCCCAGAGACCACCAGGGAACAGCTGAGACCGATGCAAAAGCAAAAGAACCTTTATTCGTGCTAGCACGAGCTCCCATCTCCAACAGTCACCGGCGCAGCAGCGGGAGAGAGAGAGAAGCTTGGGAGAACAAAGGCTTTATAGGGGGTCCAAAGCAGTGGGCAGGGGGAACGTTCGTGGCCCCCGTCGATTGGTCAGGGGGCAGGATCAGGGGTCTGGTTACACAGGGGTACTGTGCAGTTTGCCTAATTTGGACTGAGTCCACTTCTCTGCATTCCTATTGGCAGGTTTGTGCAACTGTTACATTCTCGCGGTTTACAGGGAAGGGCAGCAAGAAGAGTTGCAGAACGGCGGGCACAGAACAAAAGAAGCATTATAAAAGTAACAAAAAAAAACTTCATGGAGTCAACCTAGTTTAGCTCTATCAAACTCACTATAAACTTCCAAAATTAATTTAAAAAATTCAGAGCGCTAGCGAGGTGGCTTGGTTTGTGAGAGTGTGGATCCGATGGGCCAAGGTAGTGGGTTTGATTTTCCATCAGGGTACATGCAGCGGGCAGCCAATGAATAAAAATATGGGTGGAAGAGAACAATGTCTGTGTCTCACTCACTTTAAAAGCAATAAACAAATCCTACCTTATATACTAAAATATAATATGCAAATCGCCCAAAAGGCCGAATGCCCAGTCACTATGACAAGCACTGACCACCAGGGAACAAACGCTCAACGCAGCAGCTGCTCTTCCTCATCCCCACCTCCCACCCCCCACCCCTGTGGGAGCTGGCAAGAGGACGCAGGCCGACAGCCAAGACAGGTGTGTGTGTGGGGGTGTGAGTGGGTGGGGGACCCCCCCATCGTCCAGCCTACTGCCCTAAAGAGGATTGGAGAGAAGTAAAGAAGGCACCAATCCCTGATTAAATAAGGCCCAAATAAATATAGACGTGGGACAGCTGTAGACTGATTCACAAGGCCACTTCTGGAGAGCTCCAGGATATCCTGTCAAAATGTGAAGCCCTGCGATCGTGCAGCTGAGACCAGGATCCCAAACAACTTTGAGTCGGAGCGAGAAAAACAAGCCCCTTCACACAGGCCCCACTCCAGGCCCCCTGTCCCGTGTTCCCTGTCCATGCCCCGCCTCGGGCGTCATCTCCTTCTGACTCCACAGAGAGAGAGCAGCTGGGTGGCCACAAGCCCAGGACTGTGGATCTGGCAGGTTGGGCTCTCAGCCTCCATGTGCAACACTTTCCAGCACCCCTGCCGGCTCTGTCAACACCTGTGCACCAGTGGACTTGGGGCGCCAGAGTCTGCGAAGGAGAGGACTTTGGGGTGGGGGAAGGGTGCACCCAACCTAGGCCTGGAGCCAGCTTGGCTCTGCACAGCCGCTGCCCTGATGAAAGTGCGCATCCAAGTTGTGGGTGTCCACTTGGCTGAGACCAAGAGGCTGGGAGCAGAGGCGGGGCAGCAGGGCTGGTGTCCCTGGAGAACATGGTGGGTGCAAGAATCTGTGCACCTGGCCACCAGTATTAAATAAAAAAGAAAATTTTAAAAAAGTTCCAGGATAAAATATCAACATACAAATATCAGTTCCATTTCTAAATACCAACAGTGGATTTTTTGATAAAGAAAGGAAGAAAGGACCCTCAATGGTGTTGCTCAGTTGATTGATCATTTTCCCATGAACTGACAGGCCACCAGTTCTATTGCTGGTCAGAGCACATGCCCAGGTTGTGGGCAAGAACCCAGGTAGGGAGCGTGCAGGAGGCAGCTGATCGCTGTTTCTCAGCTGGATGTTTCACTCTCTCTCTCTCCATTCCTCTCCTTCTAAAAAATCAACAACTCATTAAAAAAAATGAAGTTAATAGTCAAGTTTAAAATAGCAATAAAAAGAATAAAATACTCAGGAATAAATTTAACCATAAAGATGTAACATCTGTACACCTAACGCTAGAACACAGTGGTGAAAGAATGGGAGAAACCACAAAAAGTGAAAAGATATCTGGTGTACTTGCATTTGAAAAATTAATATCCTTAAAATCCTGTTCTGCCCAAAGCAATCTCCAAATCAAATGCAATCTGGATGATAACTCCAATCTCAGAAACCTCAAATGATCTCAAATAGCAAACTTAATCTTAAGCAAGAACAAGCGAGGTGGCATCACACTTGCTGTTTTCAATCTATTACAAAGCCAAAGCAACCAAACAGTTTGGTATTGAAATACAACCAAAAACAAAGGCAAAAAACACAGAAATAAACCCAGGCCCATAGGTTCAGGTAATCTTTGACAAAACCACAAGAAATCTTAAAAAAGGACAGTTTCGTCCGGACCAGTTTGGCTCAGTGGATAGAGCATCAGACTGTGGACTTAAGGGTCCCACGTTCGATTTCGGTCAAGGGCATGTACCTTGGTTGTGGGCACATCCCCAGTGGGGAGTGTGCAGGAGGCAGCTGATCGATGTTTCTCTCTCATCCATGTTTCTAACTCTCTATCCCTCTCTCTTCCTCTCTGTAAAAAATCAGTAAAATATATTAAAAAAAAAGAAGAAAAAAAGGACAGTTTCTTCAATGAGGGTTATTGAAAAAACAGGTACTCATATGGAAAACAACAAAAGCACCGATAAACATTTATTCAGATTGCATGAAAATATTAAACGTCCATGTTAAAACTTTGAAGTTCTTCAAGACGACCCAGGGAAACCGATTGGAGACTTGTTTTGGACATGATTTCTGGGATGTGGCACCAACCACTGGGCAAAAAAAGAGAAAATCAACAGTCAGAGCTAAAACAAATCAAAGTGCTTTTTCCCAGCACAAAAGCAATAACAAAATTAAATGAAAAGGAAATCAACTGGAGGGTGGGAGACCATACTTGGAAATCATAGGAATATATTGAAGATATGTGCATTCGGATCAGATCAACCAAATAAAGCAAATATTGTGATACAGAGAGAAAGTCATGTTATGTAACACAATAATAAAGGCCATGAAGAAGACAACAGTGTTGCTGAAAACATTCTACATCAGCCGTCAGCAAACTCATTAGTCAACAGAGCCAAATATCAACAGTACAACGATTGAAATTTCCTTTGAGAGCCAAAATTTTTAAACATAAACTATATAGATAGGTACATTGTTATTAACTTAATTAGGGTACTCCTAAGCTGGCCTTTGCTAAAAACTCAAGGGGCCAAAGAGCCGCATGTGGCTTGAGAGCCACAGTTTGCCGAACACTGTTCTGCATCAATTCATTAAAATCACTTTATGGGTAAACACTGGTAGAAATTGAGCCTGATGGAAAAATAGCCACACTAGACTTCCTGAATGCAGAGTTGCCAAAAACATGGAATCTTCTGTATATATGAAAGAATAAGTGACTGACGGTAAGTCCGTCGACCAACCATCCCGTACACGGGACGCGCATTGGCAATTTAAAACTAAACCTTGATGCCCTGGCCGGTTTGGCTCATTGGATAGAACATCAACCTGAGGACAAATAGGTTCTGGATTGAATTCCAGTCAAGGGCACATACCTCAGTTGCAGCCTTGATCAACCCTAGTTGGGCAGATGCAGGAGGCAACCAATTGATGTGTCTCTCTTACCACTGATATTTCTCTCTCTCACTTCCCCTCTCTTTCTCTCTGTAATCAATAATAAAAAAAAAAGTTGACTTTCACAATGCAAATACATATAAAGTGCTAGCTGGTGCCAATCGCGTACGTGTGGTTCAATCTGTCATTGTGGATCATGAATTTGGTCATTTCTGTTGACATTCTGAAGCTGAAAGAAAGCAGTGTCAATGACAAAATGTACCTGTTAATAAATCACAAGGACAAACTCCAGACAGAGTAGGAATATTCCTACCTAAATCCCTTTTCAGACATGGTCAGTTATATTTTGCTTCCTCTCGAGTTGCAGGAGCCTGTGATATTAAAGTTGTAAATATTTTATCACAAAGGAAATTAGTCAAGCACTCTGAAAAGGGTTTTACTCTTAATGTGGTAAACAGGGAGATATTAGAATAAGTTTAATCAATTATCAGTCATTGCTTTCATCAATATTTTATCTATATCATGTTTTTGTAAGTCTTTGTTGTCATATCATGCTGCAATTTTCTATTTATTAATCAATTTATATACTATTTTCATATACATTTTACTAATTTTCTTTCATCTCTGACACTTCAGTTATAGAGAAGGGGCCAGTAGTGATATTAAGATGTTTCTTCTAATTAATTTCCTTTCAATGTGCTGGAATCCGAGCAGTGGACCACTAGTTTGTAAATAAAACAAGAATTTAATATTTGGAAAGCACAATTCAACATATGCAAAAGGAGATCTATTTTACTATAAACTAGAAAAAGTATTCAAAACACACAATAGCAAATAAATATGATTAAAAATTGGAAGAAAGCCCTGGCTGGTTTGGCTCAGGGGTTGAGCATCCATCTGTGAACCCAGTAGGTCACGGTTAGGTTCATGGTTAGGGTACATGCCCGGTTGTGGACTGGATCCCCAGAAGGAGGCATGCAGGAGATACCCAATCTATAATTCTCTCTCATGATCTTTCTCTCTCTCTCTCTCTCCTCTCTCTCTCCCTTCTTCCCTGTAATCAATTAAAAAATATTTGAAAAAATATAGGACTAAGGATGTAGACACTACTTAAAAAAATACGTACAAGTGACTAACAGGAATAAAGAATATGTTTTTACTCACTACTCAATTGGAATCCATTAGACTCCCTGCCACACAATCAACCACAAACCCTCCCACCAGTTTGGTACAGCAGGTGTTGTGATTAAAGGATAGAATGGAGCAGTGCAATCAAACCAACCCTGCCAACCACAGCAAAAACCTAGAAAACTGGACAAATCAAGCAATGTGTACAGTCCACAGGTGAGGACAGAGCATCCCTGGAAGTGAGGGGGCATAAGAAATGCAAAGCCAATTCCCAGGAACCAGCCAGAGTGAGGGTCTTACCCAGGGAGATACAAGTTCAAAGTTCTCCATCATCACATTCAGGTACAGCTGTCTCTGATCCTCATCAAGGAGGCTCCATTCCTTCCGGAAAAGTACAGGGCAATGTCCTCAAAGGTCACGCCAACCTGTCAGAATTGAGATAATTGAAACCAGTTGAAATTTTGAGAACTAGCAATCCTACTCCTTACACATCTTCCTCACCCTCAACCTCCTCCAGGGCTCCTCAGTTTAGTGTGGACACCAGGTCCTAATGCCTGTGCTGGCTGCTCTGTTACCACAGTCCCATTAGTCAAATTTATTGCCCTCAGCACAACACATGGGTTGGGAAAAGGGACAGCAGAGAACCACCATCTAAGCACTGGGCCACGCCTGCAGGGCCCCAGCCTTCCTGCCAAGCAATACTATTGCAGTCTCCCAGATCATGCCTCCAAGACAAAGCCAAAGGTTTAAGCTTCATCCTATAGTTCTCATACCAGCCGTGGCTGGTTTGTCTCAGTGGACAGAGTTTTGGATTGTGGACTGAAGGATCCCGAGTTGGATTCTCATCAAGGACACATGCCTGGGTTGCAGACCTCATACCCACTATGGGCTTCCAGAGGCAGCCTATGGATGTTTCTCTCATCAATGATGTTTCTCGGGAGAAACCAAGATGGCGGCAAAGGTAAACAACTAAGCTGCCGCCTCGCACAACAATTTCAAAACTACAACTAAAAGACAAAACGTCTACCACCCAGGACCACAGGAAAGCTGGCTGACTGGAAGTTTTACAGCTGAGGGGGAAAGAGAAAGGAGCACAAACGCTGACAAGCTGAGGTGCGGAGGCATGCGAATCGGGCTGGTGGCGGGCGATTGGGTGGGCGGCTTTTTTTTCAACTCGAAGGGAGACAGGTTCCCGATCGCTCTGAGGTCCAGTTTCTGGGGACACGTGGGGAACCCAGACGCCTACGAGGAGAAGCTGGGCTGTCGGCCATCGGTTCGGAAAGTGAGAGTGACTTTCTTGCAGAGGTGCGCCAAGCAATCTTTGTTTGCTGCGCTGCCGCGTGGGAAGCGAGGACTTGGAGATGCGGAAAGGCAGAGACGGCTGACAGCAGCCATCGCCGTTTGCCACGCCCTAGCCTAGTGACATCCTCAGATCCCGCCCTGCCCTGAGACCCCGCCCCGCACATTCTACAAACCCACCCAGGCTCCACACAGCGGCTTTTGCATATAAATGGCCTGCCCTGTGGAAGCGAATCCAAATAAACTGCAGCTCCAGTCAGACTGCTCTCAAACCACCAAACCCCAAGCAAACAGGAGAAAACTGTAGTTCTTGCTGTAGTTCCTCAGACAGTAGCTGCCTTGCACCCCATTGGAGATCCAGAAATTAGTGTATCTAGTGATCAGTGTGAGACGACAACAGATTTCAACTACTCTCATAAGGGACACATTCAAGAGGCAGACTCAGTGAGCACCAAAGCCCTACTGGAACAAGTCCTGCCCCATAAACGTGTCTCCAGCACAGCAATTCTTCCATTATAGACACAACGGGTCCTCACAGCCAATTGGCCTGGAGGTCAATTCCTCCCAGTGACACCAACAACAATCAAGACTTACCTACAACAAGGCTGTGTACACAGGCCACAAAGGGGTGCACCAAGAGTGTCCACCTCAGGTAACTGGGAGGCTGACCCATTGAACCAATAGGACACCTAGTACACAAAGCTACCCTACCAACTCAGGGAAGCAGCGAAAATGAGGAGACAAGGAAACAGATCACAAACTAAAGAAATGGAGGAGAACAAACGACTGGACATAGAGTTAAAAACAACGGTTATAAGGTTTTTCAAGAATTTCCTGAAAAAGGCTGATAAATTTAATGAGACCCTCGAGGATATGAAAAAGCACCAACTAGAAATTAAACATACACTGACTGAAATAAAAAATATTATACAGAAACCCAACAGCAGACTAGAGGAACGCAAGAATCAAGTCAAAGATTTGGAATACAAAGAGGCAAAGGACACGCCTCCAGAGAAGCAAGAAGAGAAGAGAATTCAGAAAGTTGAAGATAGTGTAAGAAGCCTCTGGGACATCTTCAAGCATACCAACATCAGAATTATGGGGATGCCAGAAGAGAGAGAGCAAGACACTGAAAACCTATTTGAAGAAATAATGACTTAAAACTTGCCCCACCTGGTAAAAGAAATACAAGTCCAGGAAGCGCATAGAACCCCAAACAAAAGGAATCCAAAGAGGACCACACCAAGACACATCATAATTAAAATGCCAAGGGCAAAAGACAAAGACAGAATCTTACAAGCAGCAAGAGAAAAACAGTTACCTACAAGAGAGCACCTATATGATTATCAGCTGATTTCTCAACAGAAACTATGCAGGCCAGACGGGAATGGCAAGAAATATTCAAAGTGATGAATAGCAAGAATGAACAACCAAGATTACTCTACCCAGCAAAGTTATCATTCAGAATTGAAGGGCAGATAAAGAGCTTCACAGATAAGAAAAAGCTAAAGGAGTTCATCACCACCAAACCAGTATTATATGAAATGCTGAAAGGTATTCTTTAAAAAGAGGAAAAAGAAGAAAAAAGTAAAGATAAAAATTATGAACAACAAATACATATCTATCAACAAGTGAATCTAAAAGTCAAGTGAATTAAAAATCTGAGGAACAGAATAAACTGGTGAATATAATAGAATCAGGGGCATAGAATGGGAGTGGATTGATAATTCTCAGGGGGAAAGGGGTGTCTGTGTGTGTGTGTGTGTGTTGGGGGGGGTGGTCTGGGAAGAGACTGGACAGACAAAAATCATACACCTATGGATGAGGACAGCGAGGGAGAGGTAAGGGCAGAGGAGGGGGGGGGGAACTGGGTGGAGAGGAGATATGGAGGGAAAAAAAGAGAAACAATTGTAATAATCTGAACAACAAAAATTTATTAAATTTTTTTTAAAAAAAGATGTTTAAAAAAAATACATGTTTTTCTCTCTTTCTCTCTCCCCCTCTGCCTTCCTCTCTAAAATCAATTTTAAAAACTATTTTTTTAAAGTCCCAATACAAGGTTTCCAGTACCATCAGCTCACACTTCCTCCAGATGTGCACACCACTGTGTAATGTCCAGACATCACAACTTCAGACCCCAGGTTCATTGTCTCAGCTCTGCCCACTTCCTGCTCCACAGCACAGGACCTCTCTGGACTCGCCCATGACCTTGGCCTATGGCACCCAGAGAGTGCTTGAGATGTTTCAGAAGGATCTGGCACAACCTGATTCCTGATGGACCCCACAGCCTGGGGAGAGCAGGGAAGGCGGCTCTGAAATCCTCCCTGCCCGTCTCTGACCTTGGATTCAATACTCACCACCCACATCCGCAGGGGAATTTCAGATACAAGTCACCCCTGTCCACTCTGCCCTGCACTTCCTGTGTCCTCAGATCTCACAACACTCCTCTCTCCCCTCCACCTTCCTCGGGGTCCTTGACCGGGACCTGAGCTGCAGGACGTGACAGGCGCCCTTGTTGTGGGGTCGAGCCCTGGAGTCAAAAATAAGACCACCGGAGGCTGCTGATTGATTTAAAAAAACAGGCAAGGATTTATTGAACTGGCCAGGACGGCCACGAGGGTCACCACACGCAGGTGGCCACCCTCACGACCGCGCCTTCCCGGGTGTAGGCAGTCCTTTTAAAGGTCCAAACCACAAAAATTTTCCTTTGTTCTAAATTCTAAATTCTAAATTCTAAAGGCTGGGAACAGCCTGTGAGGGGGTTCCCAGCCCCTTCTGGACATTATTGGAATGTGGCCCTATCTTGGGAAAGCAGGTTTTTACAGAAGCAGACCCAAGCGGAGTCAGTAATCTCTAAAGGTTATCTACAGTTTCTACTCCTGGAGATACTGAGTCAGTGGGAATCAATCTCCTGTAGTCCAGGTCCACAGGCACAGGAAAATTACCTCTGTGAGTCTCCAGGTCTCAGTCTGGAAGCTGAGGTAACTACCCTATTGTCCAAGCAAGCAAGTGTGTACAGAAGCCAGAATAGCAGGGTTAAAATTCAAACAGCAGTTTTTACCTAAGTATGGTTGCTACCATACTTCACCCTGACCCCAGGCTGCTGGGTGGAGTGTGAGGAGGCGGGGAGGGCCGGTGTGGTGGGGTGGGGGACGGGAACTCACCTCAGCTGAGCCCCTGAGCAAGGCCGTTGCCATTGAACGCTGTGCTCGGATCTAGGCCGGAGAGGCTGGAGCCGCGGTAAGAAGCAGGGGCGGTGGGAGGGGGAGTAAAGGGTCTGTGTTCCATCACGGACCTGGGGAACCCGGTGGCGTCAGCGAACTTCACTCCCATGTGCGAGCTGAGCGGGCAAGGACTTGGCCTTCTCCCGCCAAGTATCTGCCTCTGCTGCCGCCCGCTTGAGGTCTTCGACCCGGAATGAGTAAATTCTGGGTGAAGACCAATAGCCGCCCAGAGTGCGCCCCACGTCCCGCCCCCCGCTCGCGTGTGAGGCAAAAGAAAGGCCTTTTCTGACATTTCATTGGCTAAGCCGGCGGTATTCCACACAAGGCCTTCTGGGTAATGTGGGTTCCAGAGTCCAAGATGGTGGTGGAAGGTTTCTCCATATCACTCCAAGGAAAACAGCGACATCTGCTGGTAGGGGCACTGGGAAATGACCTTCCTCATGAAAGAGACATCTTGAAAATGGCTAAAAGAGTTGTCGTTTTTCCTGGTAAAGGTGTTGTGGGGTCGAACCCTGGAGTCAAAAATAAGACCACCGGAGGCTGCTGATTGATTAAAAAAGCAGGCAAGGATTTATTGAATTGGCCACAAGCAGGTGGCCACCCTCACGACCTAGCTGTCCCAGGTGTAGGCAGTCCTTTTAAAGGTCCAAACCACAAAAATTTTCCTTTGTTCTAAATTCTAAATTCTAAAGGCTGGGAACAGCCTGTGAGGGGGTTCCCAGCCCCTTCTGGACATTATTGGAATGTGGCCCTATCTTGGGAAAGCAGGTTTTTACAGAAGCAGACCCAAGCAGAGTCAGTAATCTCTAAAGGTTATCTACAGTTTCTACTCCTGGAGATACTGAGTCAGTGGGAATCAATCTCCTGTAGTCCTGGTCCACAGGCACAGGAAAATTACCTCTGTGAGTCTCCAGGTCTCAGTCTGGAAGCTGAGGTAACCACCCTATTGTCCAAGCAAGCAAGTGCGTGCAGAAGCCAGAATAGCAGGGTTAAAATTCAAACAGCAGTTTTTACCTAAGTATGGTTGCTTCCATACTTCAAAGGGACTGGAGTCCTTTTTATGAAAACACATTATCTGTGAGACCAATGCAGCTTGTCATAATATAGAATCTATATTATACAGGTAGAATGTGGGGCATATATTTGAAATAAAGAATATGTGTAATATAAACTTTAAATCGAATTCTGTTGTTTAATTTTTACTTGAACATCAATAAAGATAAATACACTTTTAAAACTGTGGCAGACTTAAATCCCGGCAAAGTGCCTGGTGTTTTTGTTAATGTGAAGATGCTACTGTAATTATAATAGTGAAAGATAATTTGTCCTTTAAGGACATATTTAAGATAAGGTGACCAGATTTTAACAATGGTAAAGTGGGACACCATTGATGGGGGGGGGGGTTGGGGGGTTCTTGATTAAGGTAAGTCGTAAGTGTCACTTTCAAGGCTGGCGCTAGACTTTTTGCCGCCACTATAAAATATAAATAATACGAGTACTGTCTGCTAAATTCAAAAAAAATTATGTATTTATGAAATAAATAAATAACTTACCTAAATTATCTGAATAGCTGATTTGTAATGACATCACTTGTTTAACTAGCTTACTAGCACGCAGTACGATGTGTATCATCTGAGAGACAGTTACAAAATGTTTCCGTCGTTGCCAATCCCAAAAAAATGCCATTGTTCATTAAGTCCAAACAATGGTGGTCAAATTCTAACAAACTGATCAACAATGCGAACTTTGATAAGCAGTTCTCAATAATCAGTTCTCAACAATTATTTGTTATTATTAAAGTTTAACATTATAAAATTAACAAAAAATAATATAAAACTCATATTTTGGCTAAATAGCCACATGGCCGCTGAAAACCGTATATTCCCTTCCCGTTCTCCCGCTGTTCCCTAGCTTGTCGTGCATTCTTTCCAAAAATCGGGACTTTTTTAAAACGCCGCAGGACGCGGGACAAATTGTTAAAAATCGGGACTGTCCCGCCAAAAGCGGGACATCTGGTCACCTTAATTTAAGATGTCAACAGAGTTGATATTTCAGGCATTCTCAATGAGATAAGATTACACAAATATTCACAAATTATACTTAGAGTAAATGAAATACATATTCATATTGAAAGATGACCTATGTATATATAGCTCCAAACTTTATTGGCATATAGTAATGCCATAGATTTCTTGGCGTTAATTTTGTATCCTGCTAAATTGCCGAATTCATTAAATCTATTAGTTTTTTGATGGAGTCTTTCGGGTTTTCTATGTACAATATCATGTCATCTGCAAATAAAAACAGCTTTACTTATTCTTTTCCAATTTGGATGCCTTTTATTTCTTCTTTTTGTCTAATTGCAATGGCTAATATTTCCAGTACTATGTCAAACATGAGTGGTGAGAGTGGGCATCCCTGACTTGTTCCTGTTCTTAGGGGAAAGGGTTTTAGTTTTTGCCCATTGAGTATGATGTTAGCTGTGGGTTTATCATATATAGCTTTTATTGTTTTGGGTATGATCCTTCTATTCCCACCTTGTTGAGAGTTTTTATCAAGAAAGAGTGTTGGATTTTGTCAAATGCTTTTTCTGCATCAAGTGATATGACTCTGATTTTTATCTCTCAATTTGTTTATGTGATGTATCACGTTTCTTGATTTTCGGATATTGTACCATCCTTGAATTCCTGGAATACATTCCTGGTGTATAATCTTTCTGATGTAGTGTTGGATCCGATTTGCTATAATTTTTTTTAAGGATTTTGGCATCTATATTCATGAGGGATATTGGCCTGTAATTCTCATTCATTGTGTTGTCTTTATCTGGTTCTGGTATTGGGGTGATGCTGGCTTCATAGAATGAGCTTGGAAGTGTTCCTTCCTCTTGAATTTTTTGGAATAGTCTGAGGAGGATAGGTTTTAGTTCTTCTTTGAATGTTTGGTAAAACTCCCCTGTGAAGCCATCTGGCCCTGGGCCTTAGTTTGCTGGAAGTTTTTTGATGACTGCTTCAATTTCTTCCATAGTTATCAGCCTATTGAGATGTTTAGGTTCTTCCTGATTGAGTTTTGGAAGGTTATATTTTTCTAGGAATATGTCCATTTCCTCCAAGTTGTCCAGTTTGTTAAAATAGAGTTATTCATAGTATTTTTTAACAATCCTATGTATTTTGGTGGGGTCTGCTGTTATTTCACCTCTTTCATTTCTGATTATGTTTATTTGGGTCTTCTCTCTTTGCTTCTTGGTGAGCCTGGCTAGAGGTTCATCAATCTTATTTGTCCTTTCAAAGAATCAGCTCTTGGTTTTGTTGATCTTTTGTATTTTTTTTTTTTTTGGTCTCAATGTCCTTTATCTCTGCTTTTATCTTTATTATTTCCTTCCTTCTGTTTACACTGGGCTTTGCTTGTTGCTCTCTAACTCCTTGAGTTGTAGGGTTAGGTAAGTTGTTACCATTGTTTGTTTTTTGTAGTAGGCTTGTAGAGCTATGAACTTCCCTCTCAAGATTGCTTTCGCTGTGTCCCATAGATTTTGGATTGTTGTGTTTTTATTGTCATTTGTTGCCATGATGTTTTTTATTTATTCCTTGATCTATCTGGTAACCCAGTCACTGTTCCATAGCATGCTGTTTAGTCTCCATGTGTTTGATTTTTATTTTTATTTTCTTGGATTGTTTTTGTTGTAGTTGACTTCCAGTTTTATGCCACTGTGAGCTGAGAAGATGCTTGATATGATTTATATCTTCTTGAATTTGAAGAGATTTTGCCTATGACCTAACATGTGGTCTATCTTTGAAAATGACCCATGTGCACTTAAGAAGAATGTATATTCTGTGGCTTTGGGGTGAAATGTTTGAAGATGTCAATTAATTCCATCTGATCTAGTGAGTAATTTAGGATCGATGTTTCTTTGCTGATTTTTTGTTTAGAGGATTTGTCCAATGGTGATAGTGGGGTATTAAAGTCTCCTACTATGATTGTATTGCTGTCAATATCTCCTTTCATCCACAAAGCCTTTGAACAAGCCTTGTTGGGAACATGTGTCTTTATGCACTGCTGTGTAACACAGGACAGTTCAGCATCAGAAGCAAATGGGATCCTTAGTAAAAGATGGCTGAAGCCATGAAACATCATGCTGTGGCTTTTTTTCCACGGTTTTAAATTTTTCTGCTCACACTGTATTATATTTTCTCAGCTCACTATATTTTCCTCAAGTTGTCATGAATGACGAGGTCTCACATTTGTAGGAAAAATAATTTCATTGTAGCCAATGTTTCAGCATAGCCATATCTAAGGTTAATTCTCTCATCTCTTGGGAATCAGTGCCTTTAATTTACCACCTATTGAGACCTACCTGTACTCAGCTTCATAGAGGCTTTTGTCTTCTAGCTATCTAAGCACTGTTCATTGAATAACTCCGTTATGCCTGTATATAGTTTGCTCTAGCAATATTCTCTTCCATAAATAATGTTCATTCCACATGCAGACACTGGAACTGCATTAACAGGTGAAATAATTATTTCCAAGCAAGGTTGTGAGACCCTAGGATCTAAAACCTTTATCTCAGGTACAGATGCCCACTTTCCAAACCTTGAATGGTGCCAGCATGGTAGCCTTCTATACAACAAATACTTCGGCTCAAATGATGGAGCCTTGGCCTGTGGACTGAGGGGTCAAGGCTTTCATTCTGGGCAAAGGCCTGTACCTCATTGGGGGCTCAGTACCCAGCCAGGTGAGGTCATGTGTGGAAGGCCACCAAAGGATTTCTCTCTCACACACAGATGTTTCTGTGTGTCTCTTCACCTTCCTTCCACTCTCTAAAAATCAATGGAAAAATCACTGAGGTTGAGGGTTAACAACAACAAAAATTATGTAAACTTATTGTCCAGATATATGTCATATTCTTGGGAAAAAAATACAATATCCCAGAAAATACAATAAGTGTCATGTAAAGTATGTAGAGGGGTCAGAACACGCAAGAGCGTGATGGGATAAATTCTGAGGAACAACAAAACTTGGTCTCACACCATCTATTTGTTTTACAAGTGCCTAAATATATCACTTCCTGTTTCATCTGGACCTGTCTGGAGGATCAGATGTTTTAACAAAGATACATACATAGCAAATGCACATCTGTGATAAGATTCACCTTAATTTCCTAGAAAAAAAAATACAATAAAAAAGCAATAGAGGAAGTGCAACAAAGTTAAAAGAAAAAAAAAAGTTTAAACAAAGAACGATTGACCAAAGAAAATATTCTCTAGGATGTGGACAATGTGAACCCTCACATACTGCTAGTATAATGCAAAAATGCACAATCAATTTATATTCATTTTTCAAGAATATTGTACTGATTTTTAGAGAAAATATTAGAGAGTGGGAGAGAAACATCTATGTGAGAGTGCAACCTAGACAAGCAGCCTTGTGCACACACCTTCTAGTGATATAGCCTACAACCAGGCCCTTTTCCCCACTGGCAATCCAGGCCCAACACTGGGTTGCAATCCAGCCTTTATATCTGACACTTGTTTTGTGGGGGAGCAAGTCTGTTTACATGCAAGGCTCTGGGTGTTTACCAGAATCTTTATGCTTAGTCTTTACTTGTCCTTGCTTAAAGGACACTGCTGACTCATGTGTGTTCTCAAGGATGCTTACCCTACTGATAGAATCTGATAGTTAATTTTAATTCAAGAATTTGTTACAATAAAAGCCTAAAGAGGCAGATGAATGGGAATGTTTGGTTCTGATATGTAGGCAGCCCCTTAGCCCTTTCTTTCACAAAAAAACATGGCAGAGTAATCATTCATCCATCACTCATAGTCTGCTGGTCAGCCCTGGCATTGTTAAGTAAACTTGGAAAATCTTCCTCATTTCTATAATCAAGGATGTTCCCAACAGTTCAATATCAGTTTAGACTTCCCAGGTTTATGTGAGAATTAAAGGAGAAAATGTTCAGCTCTAGCTGATTTGGCTCAGTGGATAGAGCATCAGCCTGCGGATTGAAGGGACCAGGGTTCGATTCCGGTCAAGGGCACATGCCTGGGTTGCAGGCTTGATCCCCAATAGGGGTTGTGCAGAAGGCAGACAATCAATGATTCTCTCTCATCATTAATGTTTCTATCTCTTTCTCCCTCTTCCTTCAATGATTCTCTCTCATTATTGATGATTCTCTCTCTCTCCCTCTCCCTTCTTTTCTGAAATCAATAAAAAATATTTTTAAAATGTATAAAAATATATCTTTAAAAGGTAAAAATTATTAAAACACTCTATACAAATACAAAAATTTATTTCCTAAAGCAAAAAGGAACAAAATGAGTGAAATTCTAACATTGATATTTGTTATTCCATTGTCTTTTTGTTCAAGAAAATTGCCAAAACTCATAAAACATTAGGCAGAACATATGATCAGAAGTTTTAACAAAGATGCAGACACAGCAAATATACATCTGAGAAAAGACTCACCATAAATTTCTAGAAAAAGTACAACCAACCAGTGAGGTAGCATGACGAACTTACAAAATAAAATGTTTAAATAAAGAATGATTGACCAAACAAAATATCCTTTAGAATGTGAAGAATGTGAATCCATCACACACTACTGGAAAAATGCAAAAAAGTACTATCAGTTAGTTTATTAATTTTTTAAAAACAATCTTTAGACCTGGCTGGTTTGGCTCAGTGGATAGGGCTTTGGCCTGCGGACTGAAGGGTCCCAGGTTCGATTCCAGTCAAGGGCACATGCCTGGGTTACAGGCTCGATTCCTAGTGTGGGGTGTGCAGGAGGCAGCCAATCAATGATTCTCTCTCATCATTAATGTTTCTATCTCTCCCTCCTTCTCCCTTCTTCTCAGAAATCAATAAAAATATATTTTAAAAACAAAAAAAATACAAAAAAATTTTAAATATTAGCATACCATAGAGCCAGGCTATTGGTTGAGTCGCTCCATTCTTAGTGAGACATGCTCATACACACTGATGTTTTTCGTTTTTAAACTTATTTCCTTATTGATTTCAGAGAGGGAGAGGAGAGTCAATCTTTGATGACACCTCCTGCACAACCACTACTGGGGATTCAGCCCCCAACCCAGACATGTGCCCTTGGGCAGAATCAATTCTGGGACCCTTCAGTTTGCAGACAGATGCTCAATCCATTGATCCAAACCGGCTGGGGTAAGGTTTATTATTCATTTTTAAAGAATAGTTGATTAGCCCTGGCTTGTTTGGCTCAGTGGATGGAGCTTCGGGCTGTGGACTGAGCAGTCCCGGGATAGATTCCGGTCAGGGGCATGTGCCTTGGTTGCTGGCACATGCTCGGTGAGGGGGGGGTGGTTGCAGGGAGCCACTGATTGATGTTTCTCTCTCATCGATGTTTCTAGCTCTCTCTCCCTCTCCCTTCCTCTCTGTAAAAAATCAATAAAATATACTTTTTTAAAAAAAAAGAATAGTTTATTAATTTTTAGAGAGATATGGGAGAGAGATAGAAATATTGATGGAAAACAGTGCCATATTGGCCAGCGACCTCCTGCACACCCACTTCTGTGGATCTAGCCCACAACTCAGCACATATCCCCGCCTGGCAATCAAATTCACATCCTGTGCTACATGAGATGATGACCAAGCACTGAGCCACACCAGCCATGGTGATATTTTCCATTTAGATCTCAATTTGCTAATCTCAGTAAAATTAAACATTCATCTAGATAAAAAACTCAGATTATGCACTTCATTTTTCACAAAGGTAAATTATACTTATATACATACAAGAAATTATACAGAAATGTTTGTACCAGCTTTATTAGAAATAACCAAATATTTATGAAAATGGACAAACTGAAGGCAATATAGCAATGATAAGGACATCTATCAGAAAAAAGATGATTTATTAGTATAAATTTAATAAATCTCCAAGTATTTATGACACATAAAGCAGAAAAACACTTAGAAAAATAAAGTTCTCTATGAAAATGGAATGTTAATCCATGGAAACTAGGAAAGCTGTGAAGAACAGGGAGAGGTTAAAAGAGGTAATGAAGCAATTACACAGAGACAGATATGGTCAGCATTATGACTATAATGATGGTTTCAGTTTCATGCACATGTCAAGATTTATGAAACACTATACTTAAGGCATGTAATTTACTCATTATAGCTGTTAACAATGGTTCAAGATAAAACAAATGTATGTTGACCAATTCTGGAAGAACAGGTTTGGCAACATTATATTCAATCCACATACTTATGCCCTCTGGGTGAGTCTCATCTCAGTGAGAGAAAATGTAACAATGAAGAACTTTCACCCAAACCCACAAAAGCCACATCTCTGGACTAAAGACAGCCTTTGTCTCCATCTTTGTATTCCTGCCAGCACATCAATGGCTCTGATGGGAACATCTGAGAAGCTACAGGAGCCACAAAACATCCTGATTATAATCAATGACAATGACTGCTCCACAGAAGATAAACATCCCTGGAGAACTTCACATCTGTGTACACACAGCTCTTGTAGTCTTTTCCTCAAAATAATTCCTGGATGCATATTTAGATGAGGACCATTCCATCTAATGGGCCGCAGTCTCGCCCAACAAAAATTAGGTCAGGACAAAACTGGTTTGGCTCAGTGGATAGAGCGTCAGCCTGTGGACTGAAAGGTCCCAGGTTCGATTCCGGTCAAGGGCATGTACTTAGGTGGCAGGTACATCCCCAGTGGGGGATGTGCAGGAGGTGGCTGATGGATGTTTCTTCTTCATTGATGTTTCTAACTATCCCTCTCCCTTTCTCTCTGTAAAAACTCAATAAAATATATTTTTAAAAAATTAGGTCAGTGTTTCTACAGTGAAAGGGTTTCCCCTCACTGCTATGGTGCTCAAATCACAGACCATTACCAGTGAACTTGTAGGCCTTAGGGCACATGGCTCTTTGCAACACCTGGACAACAGATTCCCTTCACATGTATTGGCATCCCTTGAAAACAATAAAAGAAATTCATGCTCCCAGACATCATTGAGGTTGTCACAGCAACCCCCTCTTTGGAGGGATCTCTGTGTCTCAAAGCATCCAGAAATCACATGAAGATTAGAAAGTACACAGTGCTTCCAAGGAAAATATGGGCACAATGTAAATTTGCCAAAACTGCTGAGCTAATTTCTACACCATATTGTTCCTCCAAGGGTAAAAATATTTGAGACCCCCACAAAATTTTTCACCTCATCATGCTTGGAGAACCCAGATCTTCCTATAAGCTAACCCACACAGTAAATAGAACACCCAAGATTAAAGAAGTCTTAGGAAAAAGCCTTCATTATTTTACAAACCAAAGAGACATGAGACTGGCAGTTCTTCCACTGATGACGGAGGCACTCAATAAATTCATCACCAGCATTCAGGCAAAGCATGTCCCTGAAAATAGCAGTCCCTCTGCAACATTATGTTTGCTGGCACCGAGAGTAATCAGTCCTATGGGAAAACTCATGACAGGGAAACAAGTAAGAATCAAGGGCTCAGGTATTCCTAATTTTCTTCAACAAATTAGACAACAGAATTAGCTTCCCTGGGCACATAAGGATGGTGATTGATGCCATCTGTAGGGACCTGATAGGTAGTTCAGGGGAAAAACCGTCAGCAACAGAAATATGCAATGACATAGATCTGGCAGTACATCTCTGTATATTAGAAAGTGCAACATAATTACATAGTGTTCCAACATAAAAACAAACCAACATAACAGAAAAAAACACTTATGGGAACTTTACATAATATATGTGATTAAATATATGGGATACAATTCAGAAAAATGAGGATTCACAAATTTTCTTTTATTATTAAGTACTAAAAAACTACATTTCCTACACATCAAAGAAATTTCTCACATTTGGACTCATAGGTGCAGCGTGAATTGAGAAATTTTGCTGAGAGATACCTCACATTTATTGTACTCATAATGGCTTTCTTCAGTGTGAACTCTCTTATGATATTGGAGAGCATTGCTCCGTGTAAAAGATTTTTTCACATTCACTGCATTGATAAGGCTTTTCTCCAGTGTGCACTCTCTGATGATACTGGAGATCACTGCCACGTTTAAAAGATTTTCCGCATTCATTGCATTTATAGTGCTTTTCTCTTGTATGAACTCCCTGATGACAATGAAGGTCATTACTAGCAAGAAAAGATTTCCCACATTCACTGCATTTATAAGGCTTTTCTCCTGTATGAACTCTCAGACGATGATGATGAAGTATTCTCTTAGTGGTAAGAGATTTTCCACATTCACTGCATTGATAAGGCTTTTCTCCAGTGTGAACTCTCTGATGACATAGGAGAGCATTTCTCCGTGTAAAAGATTTTCCACATTCACTGCATTTATAAGGCTTTTCTCCTGTGTGAGCTCTCTGATGATGATGATGAAGACGATGAAGTATTCTGTTAGTGGTAAAAGATTTTCCACATTCACTGCATTGATAAGGCTCTTCTCCAGTGTGAACTCTTTGATGATATTGGACAGTACTGCTACATGTAAAAGATTTTCCACACTCACTGCATGTATAAGGCTTTTCTCCTGTATGAACTCTCTGATGAGAGTGAAGATCACCGATCCTGGTAAAATATTTCCCACACTCACTGCAGTGATAAGGCTTTACTCTAGTGTGACCTCGCTGTTGATAATGAAAGATAGATAATTTAGCAATATATTTTCCACATTCAGAGGACACAAAACACCGACTTCCAAGATGAACACATTTTTCCTGAATAAACGTGTGGACACAACTAATGTCTTCCTTACATTCTTTTCTACTGTAATAATTGTTTCTCCTTTCAAATGTCATCCCACACATCAAAATTGCCGTTGGACTGTCCCTGGTCTGAGTAGCCTTTAGGTGGAGAGGTCCTGACCCAGTAAGAACACCCTGCCCAACCTCCCCGCATGTGAAACGATTCTGGGACACATTGAAATCGAAGCTGTTTGCACATGAATTCCTTATAACACCTCTAATGAAAAGCTTCTCTCTCACATGATGTTGGTGAAATTTTGCACTGAAATAAAATCGTTTTGCACATGCACCACATCTCAACAGTATCTGTCCGTGCTGTGTTTCCTGCAGCTCAGTCAAGTGGAAAATGTTTCCCAAAACTAGTTCACAACTCTCACAGGGAAGGCTCTTCTGAGAAGACAAGGCTACCTTGGGATTCCTTGCCTGTGACACTCTTACTGAAAACTTCTGTTCAGTCGGGGCCTCCACATTCTCTTCTCCAAAGCAGCAACCTGAAAAAAATAAACGTAGGTGAAGTGCATGTTGACCTGATAAAAACAGTATGTGTTTATTACAAATGTTTATCTGTCATGACTGGACATGTTTCCATACAATAATTTCAAGACAACTAAGTCAGACTCTCAGGAAATGGCTACACTACAATTTGTCCATGATTGAAGCTCATTCATTGTGAATACCCAATGTTACTACACCGTGACCCTAATAACCCTCTCCCTAACCCTCTAACCCTAACACTAAACCTAGCCCTAACCTGAGCCTGAACCCTAGCTAGCCCGAACCATTATCCTAACCCGAACCCTAGCTCGAATCCCAATCCTCTAACCCTAACACCAGAACTAACCTCGATGACGTCATCACTCCCAGCTGGTCCCCTGGCCAATCATTATTACCTGGGATCAATTGAGCCTGCCCACGTGGCCCCTCCCTTTGGTGACATCATGACTTCCGGTTTAATGGCCTTACCAGGCTTCTTTCAAAAACGCCAACTCATTGTCCCTGAATTATAAATGTAACCACTATCCAACTCGGTTCTATGTTCTTTGAACACGATTTCCTTGTCAGGAAACAATGTGTTACAGATATTAAGGCCCGTTATTCAAATATTCCTAGGGTTTGAAGCACATTCTTAGATATTATCCTAGGTTATCATTGTGAATTTCCCGAGTTGGAGTCTCTCTCTTCCAGTGTCTCAAGCGCCTTCATTGTGAATACCAATTTAGTTAAACAGCATTTTTTACTAATATACCAGCACTTTAACCATTATTACCACTTGAAAGTCTATCCTACCTTTAACAGCGCTTTGTATACAAATTCTCAGTATTTCAAACTTAAGTAGAAATGTTCGGGTTCTAAAATGTATTCCAAGAGTTCTAGAGACATTCTGACATCTTCCACCCGCCCGCCCCCCCACCCCCTGGCTGTTGTTTTGACCTCTGAGAGTTTATCATTTTAACACGGGTGTCAAACTGGCTGTTTAAAGGCACACTAAAAAACTACTTGGAACACTAGCCTAACTAACATATTGATTCCATAGTGTTCTAAATACTTTCATATTATTGTATAGGTATTGGAAAATGAATTTTTCAGTGTTTCACCAACTCGTTTTCTCGAAATTCCAACATCTTTTGACGGGAAAAATAAATGTAAAAAGTGTCACATTCGGTTCTCAGCTGTTTGAACAAGATTTCACAGTAACAAAATTGTGCTGTTCAGATATTCAGTCTATTGGAATATGTATTCCTAGTGTGTGAAGCACTTTTGTAAATATTTCAATAGTCTGGAGTTGTAAATTCTCAGTGCTACACTCCAATTTGTCCAGTGATTGAAGCTCATTCATTGTGAATACCCAATGTTACTACACCATGACCTTAACCCTGTCCCTAACCCTATAACCCTAACAGAAAACCTAGCCCTAACCTGAGCCTGAACCTACCTAGCCCGAACCCTTATCCTAACCCTAACCATAGCCCGAACCCCAATTCTCTAACCCTAATACCAGAGCTAACCTCGATGGCATCATCAAACCCAGAAGGTCCCCTGGCCAAATCATTATCACCTGGGATCACTTGAGACTGCCCACGTGGCCCCTCCCACTTGTTGAAGTCATCACTTCCAGTTTAATGTCCTAAGCAGGCTTCTTTCAAAAACGCCAACGAGTTGTCCCTGAATTATAATTGTAACCTGTATCCAACTCGGTTCTATGTTCTTTGAACACTATTTCCTTGTCAGGAAACATTGTGTTACAGATATTAAGGCCCATTATTCACGTATTCCTAGCGTTTGAAGCACATTCTTAGATATTATCCTAGGTTATCATTGTGATTTTCCCGCATTGGAGTCATTTTCTTCCAGTGTCTCAAGCTACTTCATTGTGAATTCCAATTTGGTGAAACAGCGTTTTTTACAGATACACCAAAACTTTAACCATTATTACCACTTGAAAGTTTATCTTACTTTTCACAGCGCTTTGGATACAAATTCTCAGTATTTCAAAATTCAGTAGAGATGTTCGGGTTCTAAAACGTATTCCAAGAGTCCTAGAGACACTCTGATACACACCCCTGGTCTGTTGTTTTGAGATCTGAGCGTTTTCATTTTAACACTGGTGTCATACCGGCTTTTTAAAGGCACACTAAAACACTACTTGGAACACTAGCTTAACTAACATTTTTATTTCATAGTGTTCTCTATACTTTCATACTATTCTATTCTCTTAAAAAAAATGAATTTTTCAATGTTTCACCAACTCCTTTTCCCGAAAACGCTAACTCCTTTAGACGGGAAAAATAAATGTAAACAATGTCACACTCGGTTCTCAGCTGTTGGAACAAGATTACCCAGTGACAAAATTTTGATGTTCAGTTATTTAGTCTATTGGAACATGTATTCCTAGTGTGTGAAGCACATTTCTAAATATTTCCCTAGTCTGGAGTTGTAAATTCTCAGTGCTACACTCCAATTTGTACAGTGATTGAAGCTCATTCATTGTGAATACCCAAGGTTACTACACCGTGACTCTAACTATGTCCCAAACCAACTAACGCTAACTCTAAAACTAGCCCTAACCTGAGCCTGAACCGTAGCTAGCCCGAACCCTTATGATAACCCTAACCCTAGCCAGAACCCCAATTCTCTAACCCTAACACCAGAACTAATCTCGATGACGTCATCACTCCCAGCTGGTCCCCTGTCCAAATCATTATCACCTGGGATCAATTGAGCCTGCCCACGTGGCCCCTCCCCCTTGGTGACATCATCACTTCAGGTTTAAGGGACTAACCAGTCTTCTTTCAAAAACGCCAACTCATTGTCCCTGAATTATAAATGTAACCAGTATCCAACTCGTTTCTATGTTCTTTGAACACAATTTCCTTGTCAGGAAACAATGTGTTACAGATATTAAGGCCCTTTATTCACGTATTCCTAGTGTTTGAAGCACTTTCTTAGATATTAACCGAGGTTATCATTGTGAATTTCCAGAGTTGGAGTCTCTCTCTTCCAGTGTCTCAAACTCCTTCATTGTGAATTCCAATTTGGTGAAACAGCGTTTTTTACAAATATACCAGCACTTTAACCATTATTAACACTTGAAATTCTATCCTACCTTTCACAGAGCTTTGGATACAAATTCTCAGTATTTCAAAATTCAGTAGAGATGTTTCGGTTCTAAAACGTATTCCAAGAGTTTAGAGACACTCTGACACATCCCCCTGGTCTATTGTTTTGAGCTCTGAGAGTTTACATTTTAACACTGGGGTCATACTGACTTTTTAAAGGCACATTAAAACACTACTCGGAACCCTAGCCTAACTAACATTTTGATTTCATAGTGTTCTCAATACTTTCATACTATTCTATAGCTCTAGGAAAATGAATATTTCAGTGTTTCACCAACTCCTTTTCCCAAAAATGCCAACTCCTTTTGATGGGAAAAATAAATGTAAACAGTGTCACACTCGGTCCTCAGCTGTTTGAACAAGCTTTCCCAGTGACAAAATTGTGCTGTTCAGATATTCAGTCTATTGGACTATGTAGTCCTAGTGTGTGAAGCACATTTCTAAATATTTCCCTAGTCTGGTGTTGTAAATTCTCAGTGCTACACTTCAATTTGTCCAGTGATTTTAGCTCATTCATTGTGAATACCCAACGTTACTACACCGTGACCGTAACACGGTGCCTAACCCTCTAACCCTAACCCTAAACCTAGCCCTAACCTGAGCCTGAACCCTACCTAGCCTGTACCCTTATCCTAAACCTAAACCTAGCTAGAACCCCAAATCTCCAACCCCAACACCAGAACTATCCTTGATGACGTCATCACTCCCAGCTGGTCCCCTGGCCAAATCATTATCTCCTTGGATCAATTGAGCCTGCCCACTTGGCCCCTCCCCCTTGTTGACGTCATAACTTCCGGTTTAATGGCCTAACCAGGCTTCTTTCAAAAACGCCAACTCATTGTCCCTGAATTATAAATGTAACCAGAATCCAACTCGGTTCTATGTTCTTTGAACACGATTTCCTTGTCAGGAAACAATGTGTTACAGATATTAAGGTCCTTTATTCATGTATTCGTAGAGTTTGAAGCACTTTCTTAGATATTAACCTAGGTTATCATTGTGAATTTCCCGAGTTGGGGTCTCTCTCTTCTAGTGTCTCCAGCTCCTTCATTGTGAATTCCAATTTGGTGTAACAGCATTCTTTACAACTATACCAGCACTTTAACCATTATTATAACTTGAAAGTCTATCCTACTTTTCACAGCGCTTTGGATACAAATTCTCAGTGTTTCAAAATTCAGTAGAGATGTTCGTGTTCTAAAACGTATTCCTAGAGTTCTAGAGAAACTCTGACACATCCCCCTGTTCTGTTGTTTTGTGCTCTGAGAGTTTTCATTTTAACACGTGTGTCATACCGGCTTTTTAAAAGTACATTAAAACACTACTTGGGGAGAAACCACGATGGCGGCATAGGTTAAACACCTAACCTACAGCCTGGCACAACAATTTCAAAAATACAACTAAAAGTCAAAACGGACATCATCCAGAACCACAGGAAAGCTGGCTGACTGACATGCCCACAACTAGAAGGAAAGAGAAAATCACAAGGAAAATCAGAGAAGCTGTAAAAGCCTGTGGTATGGAGACACGGGCAGAGACACGAGCATGTGCGTGTGCGGGGAGGAAGGAGCTGGAGAAGAAGGGGAGGCTGACGGCCTGGCTGGCGTTCTCTAGCTGGAAGGAGATAAAAGCTCCAGATTGCACTGAACCCCAGCTCCGACTGCACTGAACCCCAGTTCTGGGAGAAACCCTGGGAAGCCAGGCTCCTGCTGGGGGAATCTGGGCTGTGGGGCGGAGGCACAGAGGAGCGGCGCCGGAGGCGCGCATGTGAAAGCGCGCAGAGGAGGGACTGTTGCCTGTGCCGATGAATTGCCCTAGTGGGAAGGAGACAAAAGCTCCGGACCATGCTGAACCCCAGTTCCAACTGCACTGAACCCCAGTTCCGAGAAAGACCCGGGGAAGCCAGGCTCATACTGGGGGAATCTGGGCTGTAAGGCGGAAATGCAGAGAAGCGGCGAAAGGCAGAGCACTGGAGGCACGCGCAGGAATGTGCGCAGAGGATGGTCTGTTGACTGTGCCGCTGGCTTGCCCTGGTGGGAAGGTGACAAAAGCGCCAGACTGCGCTGAGCCCCAGTGCCGACTACACTGAAACCCAGTTCCGGGCGAGAATCTGGGAATCCAGATTCATTGGGGGAGAGACTAGACTGTTTGGTAGCAGGCGAAACTACAGGGCGCTTTTCTCTCAGAGGTGTTTGCAGGGAGTACAGAGGGACACTGAGACACAGGAACCTCATAGGGCGGGGCTGACGCGAACCCAAGGCTGTAGGCTCCACCCTGTAACTCCACCCCATCCAAGCTGAGCACAGAGGCTTTTACAATTTTGCAAGTCTAGTTGAATAAGGCTGTCTCCCGGCATAGACACACCTGATCCTCACAGCCAATTTGACTGGAGGTCACATCCTCCCAGTGTACCAACAGCAATCAAGGCTTAACAACACCAAGACTTTGCACTCCGCCCACAAAGGGGGATATCAAGGGCGACCACCTAGGGAGATTGGGGAAGCTGAGCGATAGGGAGGCAGCCAAAAGGGGAAGACACTGAAACAGGTCATGAATATAAGGGATGCTGTAATTCCTGCTGAGTGGCCTCAGGCAGTAGCAGACATAGACTCCATTGGAGACCCAGAAATGAGGGCTTCTAGTGGTTGGTGTGAGATGACACCAGATTTCAACCACTCACATAAGGGACACATTCAAGAGGCAGACTCGGTGAGCGCCAAAGCCTTGCTGCACCAAGACCCGGCCCATAAACGTGTCTCCTGCACAGCAACTCTTCCTTTATAGACACAGAGGGTCCGCACGGCCAATTGGCCTGGAGGACAATTCCTCCCAGTGACACCAACAACAATCAAGACTTAACTATACAAAGGAGGACCAAGATGGAGGCATAGTGCGGAAGCCTGATTGTTGCCTACCACAACAATTTTGAGTCTATGACGGGAGAGCAGAGCAGACACCATCCAGAACAACCGGAGGGCTGGCTGAGCAGATGCTCTACAACTAGAATAAAAGAGAGGGGTACTCGGGATGCTGCTGATGCTGGTGACCCAAAGATCACACTTTAAGAACTACGGTTCAGGCGACACAATGGCGGCTGGAACGTGCTCGGCGCAGTTCCCCCGGCGGTCTCTGGCTGAGGGGACGGCTCCACTCGCTGCCGAGCACGGACAGACGAGCCCCTGGGAGACATGGGTTGGGAGACTCCATGCTTGCTGACCTCCGAGTCCTTCAAGAATCTCAATGCCCCGGAAGCGGCCACGTGCGCACGCTCGGCGACTGGCCACCGCTGCAGACCCAAGGGCCGACGCAGCCAACCCGGACCAGCCTGCTGCCGCGCACCGGGCACACCGGAGCTTCGCCAAGCCCACCGCCCAACGAGTTCTGCGGTGGCTGCCCTGGAGCTCTGAGAAAATGGCCGAAGGAATTGCTGAGAGGGAATTGACCAACAGGAATTGGGATCAAGAAGACGAAACCCCTCTGGGTCCCAGATCCGGGTGAAGCCACGCGCCCCTGGGTCTGGGTGAGGTTGGGAACAGGGTCAGGGTGAGGCTGGGTCCCGGGTCCGGGTGAGGCCACATGCCCCTGGATCCCGGTAAGGCCGCACGCCCCTGGGTCTGGGTGAGGCTGGGTCCCAGGTCCGGGTGGGGCCACCCCCCTGGGTCCGGGTGAGGCTAGGCGCCCCTAGGTCCGGGTGAGGCTTGTACCTGGGTCCGGGTAGGGCCGTGCGTCCCTGGACCCGGGTGAGGCCACGCGACCCTGGGTCTGGAAGAGGCCACGCACCCCTGGTTCCGGGTGAGGCCACGCGCCCCTGGGACCGGGTGAAGCTGTATTCCGGGTCCGGGTGAGGCCGTATGCCCCTGGATCCAGGAGAGGCTGGGTCCCGGGTCCGGGTGAGGCCTCGCGCACTTGGGTCCGGGTGAAGCCACGCGCCCCAGGGTCTGGGAGAGGCCACGTGCC
>NW_027645525.1:0-16220 GCF_951640355.1 Cnephaeus nilssonii | reverse complement strand
GGCAGAGGCCACGTGGCGTGTGGCTCCGTGTGTACGAAACAGACAAGTCGCAGCCACAGAAATTAGTGGTTGCGGGGCGGGGGGGGGGGGTGGACAAGGGGAAGAGGTGGAGCGACGGCTGATGGTGTGGGTTTTACTGGGGGGGGGGGGGGCGGGCAACGTTTCGGAACTAGTCCGGGGTCCTGTTCGCATGACAGACGCTGTGAACGGGCCAAAGGCCACGGACCTGTCCACTTTAAAGGGGGTCACTCCACCCGCGGGTGCAGCCATTTCCCACAGGGGGGGCCGTGGGCGCCGTGCCACGGGGCACTCGGGAACACGGTCCGGAATCCCCCCTAAGGGGTCGGAGCCGGCCAGTCATGGTGGGGAGGCGTCCACCGGCGTGAGATGTGGGCAGGGGCTGAGCGCTCTGGGGAGGACGCGAAGGGGGTGCAGGGGCTGTAAGGGGGCCCAGACGCCGCCCTCGGGTCCTCAAATAACAGTAACAATAAACCGAACAGCCCGGCCAGGCGGCGCCGCGCACCTCCCTCCCCGCCCGGGACCGCCTTTCTCCTGCCGCCGAGCCCACCCCTCGCCTGCGTGGTGGCGAGAACAGCAGCCCCCAGACCACGTCCCACTCCCCGAGCCGGGGCTGCGCGACCGGACACGGCCCAGGGGACTTCGCAGACGTGACGGAGTTGAGGGTCCTCAGATGGGAGGGAGCCAGGACCACGGGCGGGCCCGATGCCATCCCAGGGGCCCCCAGGCGGGGGCAGGAGGCGGGGTCAGAGAGAAGATGTGAGGCCGGAGCAGAGGTCAGAGGTCAGAGGTTGGAGGAGACACCGCTGCCAAGATGCTGGAGGGAGGGGCCGGGCCCAGGAGTGAGGCTCTGGTCCTGGGGGGGAGGGAGGCGATGCCTCCAGGGACCAGCCTCCGGGGGAGCAGCCTCCGGGGAGCAGCCTCCAGGGGGACCAGCCTCCAGGGGAGCAGCCTCCGGGGGAGCAGCCTCCGGGGACCAGCCTCCGGGGACCAGCCTCCAGGGGACCAGCCTCCGGGGGACCAGCCTCTGGGGGACCAGCCTCCAGGGGACCAGCCTCCAGGGGACCAGCCTCCAGGGGAGCAGCCTCCGGGGACCAGCCTCCGGGGACCAGCCTCCAGGGGACCAGCCTCCGGGGGACCAGCCTCCGGGGGACCAGCCTCCGGGGGACCAGCCTCCAGGGACCAGCCTCCGGGGACCAGCCTCCGGGGGACCAGCCTCCGGGGGAGCAGCCTCCGGGGGACCAGCCTCCGGGGACCAGCCTCCGGGGACCAGCCTCCAGGGGACCAGCCTCCGGGGGAGCAGCCTCCGGGGACCAGCCTCCGGGGGAGCAGCCTCCAGGGACCAGCCTCCGGGGGAGCAGCCTCCGGGGGACCAGCCTCCGGGGGAGCAGCCGGGCTGACACGGCCTCACTCCTGTGGGATGACTTCGGACCCGAGCGCCAGTGCGGGGAGCACGGACGTGCGTGTGAGGCACCGGCCGTGGGGACGCCCTTGAGCGGCAGTGGGGGCGGGATGGACGGACTGAGCCTCGATGGTCCATCTTCCTCGCTGGCCTCTCTCCCCGTCACGCGGAGCCACATGCCCGCGCCTCGCAGTTCACGGCTCTGTGAGGTCCTGCGCGGGGTCCCCGCGGTCCGCGCTCAGCACCTGCGAGGGGCCTGCGCTCACGGCTCTGTCCGGTAACAGCGCTCCGCAAACAACCCCTTCCTGTTTCGTGACACGAGCGTCTCGGACTCCTGCTATGCTGTTTATTTGTCCAGCGAATCCTCCTGCGGCCGCTGTGCGGGCCGCCACGGGGGGGGGGGGGGGGGGGGGGAAGGGGGGAGGGGCAGGGGGGGTAGCTGGCTCGGCGCCCCACCCAGGGCACCATCAGCCCTGCCCTGCGCCCTCTCCCCTGCCCTCTCCCCTGCCCTGCCCCCTGCTGTGCCCCTGCCCTGGTCTCCAGGAGAAGAAAGCCCCTCTGCTCCCCCCACACGGCGCCCGCCACGCCCCCAAGAAACCTCTCTGCCCGCCTCTGTCGATGGAAGCGACGCCCTCCCGTGCCCGGGGTGAGGCAGGGCTGCAGGTGGCTGGAAGCCCCGTTTGGGTCTGTGGCCCCGCCTCTGAGACAGCAGGCTGAGCTGTGCTGCCGTCCTCTCCTCCGGGAGCTTCCGGAGCCTCTGGATCCCCCTTCTCCGGGCTCCCGCCCTCGTCCAGGCCCCGGCGTGTCCGTCATTTTAGTGTCATTGCCAACACCTCATGTGAGTTTCTTGGTTCGTCCACAGAGCATGGTGCCCGGTTCTGCCATATACGGTCCCGGTCCAACGGCTCCTGCCCCTCCGTGTGAGATGTCTCGGAAAGGCCACTGCCCGAAACAGCACCCTCGCCCGCCGCGTGGCACTCCCGTGGCCCCTCTCCCCGTGGCATTCCCGTGGCCCCTCCCCCTGGCACTCCTGTGGCCCCTCCCCCCATGGCACTCCCGTGGCCCCTCCCCCCATGGCACTCCCATGGCCCCTCCCCCCATGGCACTCCCATGACCCCCCGTGGCACTCCCGTGGCCGTCCTCGTGAACGGGGTGAACAGGCCTCCCCCGGCCTGTGGGGCAGACCCCCAGGGCAGGGACCATTTTGGTCCCAGTATCAGCCCGTGTCCTCCATCGGGGGCGGGCGCACAGTAGGGACTCAGAACGAAGAGAAAAGGGTCTCCTCCCGCTGGCTGCTCCCCGACGAGAGCACAAACCACCTCCACCCCAGCCCCGGGGTCTGGGAGCCGCTCCCTCCGTGTCTGCCCCTCCAGACTCCCTGGCCCTGAGCTCTGTTTGGCCGCTACCGAGTGTCCCGGACACGTGGCCGCAGGGTGGCGGGGGTTCGCCCCGGCCGGCGTCTTGCTCCATGTGCTGCGGGGGCCGGCGTGGCCCGGGCGGGAGGGAGGGAGGCCAGGTTTCCGTGAAGGAAAGACCTGAGCGAAAGGCCGGCGTGCGGGCTCGGCCAGCCGGTGAGCGTCTCGGGGACGCGCTGATCGATGAGCGGAGCTTTCCGGCGGCCTCGACCGCGTGCGGCCCGCTGCGTGCTGGCAGTGCTGGGCCCTCTCCCCGTGGACACCCCGGCTCCAGCCGCCATCGCCTGGGGGGGGGGAGGGGAGCTGTCATGGACGAGCACTTCCGTTGCCGTGGTTACACACAAACATTTGGTCCCTGGCTCGGCACCCGCTCTGTGTAACCAGCCGGGCTCTGCCAGGAGGAGGGCCAGGCCAGCATCCCGGAGCCCGGGGTCCGCTGCGGCCCCCACCCCGGGCCCCGCTGCCACGGCCCAGGGGCTGCTGGGAGGAGACCCCCGGACCCCAACGCAGCCCGCTCCCCGCCTCGTCGGGGCCGGCGCCTTCCGGCTGTTGTTCCGCACTCGGCCTCGCTGCCAAACACGGAGTGGAAACATCGGAGACCTGGCTGCGCTCAGGGCCGGCCGCGAACAGGACTGTCCTCGTGCAGCTCGGGGTGACTCCTAGTCGGCGTCTCGGGCAGCCCTTCGCTGCAGCTTTTTTTAACCCTCACCTGAGGATACCGTATTGATTTTAGAGAGAGGGAGAGGGAGAGAGGGGGGGGGAGAGGGGGGGGGAGAGAGAGAGCAAGAAACATCGCTGTGAGAGAGAACATCGATCGGTTGCCTTCTGTACGCACCCTGAGCGGACTCGAACCCGCAACCTTTGGGTCGGTATACAGGACAAGGCTCCCACCGCTCAGCCCCCGCGGCCGGGGCTCTCGCAGCTTTGGGAAGAGAAGCGAGGTCTCGGGAGAGAGGCCCCAGCTTTGCCTTCTCTGTTGCACATCTGAACCCAGGCTGGCTCCCTGGAGGAGGCGGCGGAGGGGGAGGGGAGTACATGGGGGCGGCCTTGGAGAGGGCGGTGGCTCCTGACCTTGATTTTACCCGTGACCTGATCATCAGGGCCGCACGCCCGTCCGGTCAGGAGTGCCCTCGAGACTGCGGGGAGCCTGAGCCAGAAGGGGACCCCCACACTGTGTCGTCCCCCCCACCCCCCCACTTGCCTTCCCAGAGCCACCGCCGGCCCCCCAGGAGGCCCCGGGCCCTGGAGACCCGCCATCCCAGGCCCACGCGGCCCGCCCTCAGCGGCAGGCGGGAGGCTCAGGTTTGTGTTTTGGTTGCTTAGTGCCAGGAATCTTACCTCATCGGCACAGCGAGGAGACACGGCTCCCGCTTCTGGGGAAGCCGAGGGGAAGGACGGGAGGGGCCGAGGGCAAGACAGTGGGGGCACCAGGAGGCACCCCCAAATGGAGGGAGGAAACAGAGACTCGGAGGCAGGAGGGACCCTCATCACCCCCACCCCCCTACGCCACGGCTGAGACCCCCGGGCAGGAGGGCTGAGAGCATGGCCAGGGGCTAACAGACCAGGCTGAGAACCCCGCGCCCCCTCCCGGGCTGTGTGCCCCGCGCAGGCCAGCCAGCATCTCTGAGCCTCAGTTTGCTGCTCTGTGAAATGGGCTTAATAACAGCACCTACGCCAGAGGCCTGGGCTAGGACCTGCCTCAGGAGCATCGTGAGGGCAGCCACCGCCCAGTGCGCCCCAGGGGACAGGACGGCGGCCTGCCACAGTCCTTGCCCACTGAGCTGCACTGCCCCCTGCTGCGGGCCCCCGGAGCTCCTGGACCCCTGGGGTCTGGAGAGAGGCCTGACTGGGGCTCAGGAAGCCAGACCAGATGGATGAAAGGCCACTGGGCTGTCCCAGCACTGAGGCAGGGGGGGGTAGCCCCTGCCTGGTGGGGTCACTGCTGTGGGGTCACCACGTGATTGACAGATGACCCCGTTCCAATGAAATGTCCAGAGAGGCAAGTCCGTGGCCACAGAGCAGATGAGCGGGGTCGGGGGGGGGGGGGGCCTCCGGGAGTGAAGAGATGCCCTAAATCCGTGGTCGGCAAACCGCGGCTCTCGAGCCACATGCGGCTCTTTGGCCCCTTGAGTGTGGCTCTTCCACAAAATACCACGGCCTGGGCGAGTCTGTGTTGAAGAAGTGGCGTTAGAAGAAGTTTAAGTGTAAAAAACTTGGCTCTCAAAAGAAATGTCAGTCGTTGTGCTGTGGATGTTTGGCTCTGTGGACTGAGGAGTTTGCCGACCACGGGCCTAAACGGAAGCAGCCCTGGCGCTCACGCCTGGGAGTCCCGGCCATCCCGCACTCTTCGCTGCGTGGGCTGCAGGCGCGCGAGGGCCACCCCACCCACAGCCAGAGCCGCTGCAGCACCGAGCTGGGCCGGCGGCACTGGGAGCGGCTCTGAGGACCCCTTTGTGAGGGCCCAGCAGGCGGGGGGCGGGTGTCTGTCCGACCCCCTGGATTAAGCGGGGCCTCCCTGTGGGCGCCGGAGAGGGGCCGCAGCGGATCGTGATTACACGATGGTCCGCGGAGCTTCTGCGGTCCCACGCGGTCCCCATAGGAAGCTCAGACTCGGGTACGAGGGGCCCACGTGTAAGGGGGCGCCGGAGGGGCCAGGCGGCTGCCCCGGGACCCACAGAGCAAGCCGGTCGCGGCATCCGGTGCGACATCGGACGGAAGGCCAGCGCCGGGCCGGCTCTGAGGACATGGCGGGTTTGCTCGCCAGCCTCGGGGGTGGTCAGAGCGTCATTTGCCAACGTTTCCGGCGGCGTCACGGATGCCTACAATGACCGCACCGGCCGTGTGTGCGCGTCCGACAGGAGCCGACTGGGCAGAGCCGTTCCCGGAGCAGCGGGGGGACCCGCAGAGGGGCTCTGATTGGGGTCTGCTGCGCGGACGCCCCCTATGATGAGAAAGAACAGCGGGGTTTCCCCCTATTTTCAAGCGTTAAATAGCTTTTTGGGACATTGTTGAAAGAAACTGAAGACACAAACAAGTGGAAAGATGCAACGGGAGAATTACGATAAAGTGCCCGCCCTCCCCAAAGGGCTCCACGGGCTCAGAGCAATCAATCCCTCAAAACCCCAGAGGCTGGTGCACAGAAACAGGACAAGGAACCCCGACATGTGCCCGGAACCACAGAGCACCCCCAGGAGCCACGGCAAGCTTGAGGAAGGACAAAGCTGAGGGCCTCACGCCCCCTGGTTTCAAACTAGATGTCAACGCGACCGTCGTCAAAACCGCAGGGCGCCGGCACCGAAGCAGACGCGCCCACGGACGGGACAGGCCGGAGAGCCCGGAACCGGGCCCACACGCGTGTCGTCCATGAGTCTGTGACGGAGGAGGCGAGGAAGGACCTGGGCGGGGCCAGGAACCCGCTCCCATGGGGACGGCGGGGACGGCGGGGACGGCGGGGACGGCGGGGACGGCGGGGACGGCGGGGACGGCGGGACAGCCACGGGCGAAAGGCTGGCCCCGGCCGCCTGCCTCACACCACACCACACGCACACACACACACCACACACACCACACACACACACACACACACACACCACACACACACACCACACACACCACACACACACACATACACACACATACATACACACACACACATACACACACACCACACGCACCACACACACCACACACACACACCACACACACACACACACACACACGCTACCTCCACGTGGACGCGGGACCTGACATAAGACCGGACACCACGAGCCCCCTCGGAGGGAGCGCAGGAGGCGAGCGTGGGGACGTCGGTCTTGGCGATGACGTTTGGAGCCGGACACCAAGGGCCAGCGCAGCAATAAGCAGGTGGGGACGACAGCACAGGAAATCGGTTCTGCCCGGCCAAGGGCCCCGTCGGCGGAGTGAAAAGGCCCTGACTGAGCAGGAGACAACACGGGCGAATCATCCATGTCCGAACAGACACAACACCCGCACAACGCACTGGCCAAGCACGCGCACACACACACACACACACACACACACACGCACGCACACATACCATGTAAAAATGGGCAGAGGAACAAAACAAACCTGTGTTTTCAAAGAAGAGACACAGGCGGCCACAGGTACACGGAAAGGCGCTCACCCAGGTGCTCAGCCAAAACCACGAGTCACCGGCTCGCAGTGAGAACAGCTGTTACCAAAAAGCCCGGCGCGGCGGTCCGTGGGGAGGAGCCAGGTGATGGAAGTCAGTGGAGCAGAAGAAGCGGACGGCCCGCAAGCTCACCTGCCGCGGGGACCCCGGCCAGCTGCGGGAAGGACGGTCCTGTGGGCGGCGGGGGCACCTGCAGCGCCGGGCGCCGGGCGCTGAACTGGGCGGCGAGGAAGCGAACCGGCTGCTGGCGCTGTGCCCGGCCCGACGGAGGCCCCGCCCCTGAGAAGCCGCACCTGCGGGCCGGGGCCCAGGCTGCGTGGAGGGCGGACCCAGCGAGGCCTTCAGCCAGGGGGGATCAGGCTGAGCCGACGGGCCACCACCTGGGCAAGTGCCCGTCACCTACCAGCCCGGGAAGCAGGGTCGCCGGGCCTGGGGCCACCCACCCCTCCCCCCGCAGCCCCGTGGGTAGCCAATAGGAGCACAGACATCAGCAGACAAACAGAAAGGACTAGAAGCAGCTAGTGCAGGGGAGGGCGGGAGCGGGGAGGAGGCGGGAGCGGGGCGCCCGCCTGCATGCCGGTGGGCTTGTGAATGGTGCCGCCTCTGTGGGAAAGGCATGGGGGTTCCTCCCTAAGGCAGGAGGGAACGGTCTCGGGGCCCAGGGTCCACACCCCCGGTCTTCACCTGAAGAAAACAGAAACACCAGCTCAGACACATAGCGCACCCCGTGCTATGGCCGCGCTCTTTGCCACAGCCGAGACTGGAGGTGACCGCGCCTGCGGATGGGCGGGTGGCTGCGGAAACGGTGCAGATACACAGCGAACGTGGCTCCCGTAAACAGGAAGGAAGTCCTGCCGTTGACGACACGGACGGGCCGGAGGGCACTGCTCCGCGAAACAAGTCGGCGGCGGGAGAGCAAGGCCGCGTGGTCCCACGCGTGTGTGGGCTCCAAGGAAATCGAACTCGGGGATGCGGGCGGCCCGAGGCAGGGTGCCCGGTGGTAAAGCACGGTCCGCACCCAGCCCGGCGCCCGCAGCTGCCAGTCGGGACACAGGAGGCTGGGCTGGGGTCCCGCCCGGCTGGTCGACGCTGCCTCTCGTAAGTGGAGGAGGTTGGAGAGTGTCCCCCCGGATGCACGCCCCCCAGAGCCTCAGGCTGAGACCTCACGGGGCAACAGGGTCTTTGCCGATGTAATGAGCTACGATGGCGAGGAGGCGCCGTAAGTCCAATGACTTCACAGGAAGAGAGACGGAGGGAGAGGCCGCGGGCCCCGGAGGCAGAGGCAGCGGCAGCCCTGCGCCCGGAGCCCCGGGAGCTGGCGAGGGGTCCGCTGGGGGAGGGCCCTGAGCGGGGACGGGGCGTGGGAAGGGACATCCGGGGCTGCACTCGGATTGTGCCGGCGGCGGGTGGGGATCCTGGGCCCTGCGGGGGGAGCGCCGCTACACGCCCCCATCAGGCCCAATGTCACAGCCCAGGCCCTCCGGACAAATGCCCGCCGGGCGCCGGAACAGAAGGTTCCGGAGGCTGCTCCGCTCGGTGGGAAGGCGCACCACTGGGTGTGGTGTGTGCACATGTGTACTGTATGCATGGGTGGGCATGCACATGTGTGTGGTGTGTATGTGTACATGTGTGCATGGGTGGGCATGCACGTGTGTGGGTGTGCTATGCACACACATACATGTGCGTGCTCATAAGTGGGCATGCACGTGTGTGGTGTGTCCATGTGTGTATCTATGTGTGTACACGTGTGCATGCCTGTGTGTGCACATGTGTGCGTGTGTGTGCTGCACTGGCTCACAGCCAGGCGCAGGCCCGGGCGGGACTGCGCTCTCAGCAGAGACTGCAGCGTCTGCACAGAAAGCTCGGGCTGGGTCCAGGTACGGTGGGGCCCGGGGTCTGTTACTTGGTCCCTGGGAACCGGGTTCCCCACCCCAGGCCCTGGTACCAGGAGGAGCCACACATGTTGCCCAGCTGCGCAGCCCCCACTGGGGAGACCGCGGTCCCCTGTGCCCGGGACGCTCCCTCCGGCTTCAGCACCAGAGGCTCTGGTCCCCGGAAACTCCTCCGCGTTCCAGGCAGTTCCCGCGCAGCCGCCCCACCCCCAGCCCCGAGCGGCCTTTCCCAGGGAGCTCGGCAGGCAGGCCTGTCCTGTGAGTAACCCCGGCCTTCCGCCCGCCCCATCCCCATTTGCAACAGGGAGATCCCCGAGCTGCGGACAGCTGGGCCCCTTTCTGCTCGGCTCCCGATGAGTCAGCCCCCGGGCCTCCCACAGGCCAGCCCAGGGGCTGATGCCACGTCCCCACCTCCATCTCCACCAGCAGCTCCACGCCTCCTGAGGCCCAGCCTGAGCCACCTCCCTGTCCCCACCCTGAGCCGCCTCCCGGCCTGGCCCACCACGTGCAGTGGCGGCGGGGCCTGGGGGTCATGGGGTCTGAGAGGCGGGAGAGAGCCCGGCTGGGTCCAGGCCACAGCCCTGCCCGCTGACCACACTCCTCGTCCATCCTCTCCGGGGTCTGGGGGTCCAGTTGGTGCCCAGGGCTCTTCCTGGGAGAAAATCCACGGGCACCCCCACCCCGCCCTATGAGACGGTCGAAGGTGGGCCTCAGGCCTGGCCGGCCTCTCCCTGTGTCCCCCTCCCTCCCCAGACCCTCCTGCTCATCTGCCACCGGCAGCGCAGAGCGGTCCGAAGCTGGCCGAGCCACCGCCCGCAGCTGGGGCACCCGGGAGCCGCCCCGGGCAGGTCCCTCTGAGGCGGCGCGGACGGTGACAGGAGACAGAGGCCGCCGGGCACATGGCCCTGCCCGCGGTCTCCTAACGGTGGCTCCGCGACAGAGCTCCGTGCAGACACTCGTCTCACAAGCAGCAGCTCTCAGAGACAGCCCGCCCGTCCACAGGAAGCGGACAACCGGCGAGTGTTCCGCTGGCTACACGGCCACGCGCCCCGCCCGCCCCACGCGCCCCGCCCGCCTCGCGGCCCGCGGCCTCGCACGCCTGTCGCTGGTGCTGATTGCGGCAGGATCTTGTTTTCTGTCTCTTTGATGACGTGGCTGGCCAGTCGTTCAGACTGATGTGAGCCGATGGGAATGTCGGAGGCCCGCGGTGGCCCGTGACTGTGGCCCGTGACCGTGGACCGCCGCGGTTCTTGCGAGGACGCACCGTCTTGGTAGATGCTCTAGACCAGGCGTCCTCAAACTACGACCCGCGGGCCACATGCAGGTGTTTTTGCCGTTTTGTTTTTTTACTTCAAAATAAGATATGTGCAGTGTGCATAGGAATTTGTTCATAGTTTTTTTAAACTACAGTCCGGCCCTCCAACGGTCTGAGGGACAGTGAGCTGGCCCCTGTTTAGAAAGTTTGCGGACCCCTGCTCTAGACCTCCACGCTCAGAGCTCTGTCCGCTGCCGCGCGGGGGAGGCGCAATCCCGGTCCTTCCTCGGGCGCGTCTCTGTCTCTTTGTTTTGCTTCCATGTTTCAGCCCCAATGTTCTCCCAGGCGTGTCAGCCCCGTCAGCCCCGTCTCCTCAGCCAGTCTGTTTCGAAGGCACAGTCCGCTCGGCGGTCCCTGCGTGCGGGCCATTTGCATGGCCGCCTCCGTTCCGCGCGGTTGAGCTTAGAACACAGATGGGCCCGGTTACAGCTCACGGCGCCTCCCCACGTTCTCCCCACGCGGTTTCTGAAGCACGGGGACGCGCTTCCGAAGGTCAGCCCCGCGCGGCCGCGCCCCGGGCGCAGGGATTCCGGCCCTCCCTGGTTTCCGTGGGGATAAGCGTCATTGCATTCCACTCGGCAAACTTTGCTTTTAGGTTTAGAATTCGTAAAGATTCAAAAGCTCCAGGGCTTCGCTGCTCCCCGTGTCAAGTGGTTCGGTTAAAACTCCCCAAATGGCCCGGCCGGCGTGGCTCAGTGGTTGAGCGTCGACCGTTCAATTCCCGGTCAGGGCACAGGCCCGGGTTGCAGGCTGCATCCCCAGTGGGGGACGTGCAGGAGGCACCAATCCATGATTCTCTCATCACTGACATTTCTCTTTCTCTCCCTCTCCCTTCCTCTCGGAAACCAATAAAAACATATTTTTGTAAAATGCTCCAAATGAGCCCTCGCTGATGTCACTCAGTGGTTAGAGCGCCAGCCCAGACTGAAGGGTCCCAGGTTCGATTCCTGGTCAAGGGCACGTATCTCACTTGCAGGTCAATCCCCGGCCCCGACTGGGGCAGATGTCTCTCACATCGATGTTTCTCTCTCTCTCTCTTCCTCTCCCCCTCACTTTCACCCCCTCCCCTCCCTTCCACTCTCTCTAAAAATCAATGGAAAAAATATCCTCGGGTGAGGATTAACAGCAAAAAAAGAACACCTCTCCAACTGAATGTAAATAAAACACAACCAGATGTCAGAGACTCGCCTTCTAACCCGCTCCATGCCGCCCCGCGCAGGGACTCCGCACGGGCCCAAACCGTGACGACCGGCCCAGAGCGCGGCTCCGGGAAGGACTCGCTCTCCTCGTCCACCCCCCGAACCAAACCGGCAGCTCAGCCGTCAGCGTGAGAGAGGTCCTGTGCGTTCCACCACCTGCACGTCTGTGGCTGTTGGCGCCCGTGACGCCCTGAACGCGTCAGGAACTCGGTGCCGACCCCACCCGCTCCCGCACTAACGGGTTCTCCCTGTCACCACGGGGCCATGGCCCTCCAGGATCCACCTGCCTGCGATTGCCGTCAAAACACACACAGTTTCCACATTGAAGGTTTCTTTTCTTTTCTTTTATTGAACCCACGCCCGAGGTTTCACGCGGGAGGGAACCAGCCGCCCGGCGCCTCCCCTGGACCGGCAGCCGGCCTCGAACATCCAACGGGACTGATTTCCCGCTTAAGCTGCCGCTGACACGGGCCAGGCGCCTCCGAGGCCTGCGAGGCCCTGACAGCGTGTGCTCAAGGGGAAGTGGAAGAAAATCCGGCAGAACGTGCCCTGGCCGGTGTGGCTCCGTGGTAGAGCGTCAGCCTGAGCACCAGAGGGTCGCAGGTTCAATGCTCGGTCAAGGGCACGTGCCTGGGTCGCAGGTTCACTCCCCGGCCCATGCGTTCAGGAGGCAACCGCCCTCTCTGCTGCCACGGGGCACTGGCTGTCCCCTCCAACTCACTAACTCCTACTCACGTGTCAAAATCTGGCTCAAGGCCACTTCCTCCAGGAAGCCCTCCCTGATCCCCAGGCTCTATTACCTCCTCCCACCGCACGATGCACCCGCCCTCTCCGCACCTCTCTCTTCGGTAATTACACTCAGGCCGCCGGCCGCTTGGTGTAACCTCTCGCCTCTGCGTGCCCAGCTTCTTTGGGGCGGGATCGGGCTGGGTGGGCTCATCTTTCTCCCCATTGTCCTGAGCAGGAACCACAGCTACCGAATAAGTGAAGGAAGGCGTGAATGAATGAATGAATGAATGGAAGGAAGGAAGACATGAATGGATGGAAGGGAGGGAGGGAGAGGTGCCCTCCTGTGGGCCGCTCGCTCCTCGCCGCGGGCTCCCCGGGGCCGCGGCCAGCAGCCCAGGCCTCGCCGTCGCTCTGGACTCCCAGGAATGCTCTGGCGGCACCAGGCATTCGGCTCAGAGCCCCAGCTGGGCCGTCTTATCTGGGAGATTGCGCACAGCTGGCCCTCGCTTTCATCCCGACTGTCCGCTTGGACGGCACGCAAACCAGCCAGGCCGCCCTAATCCGCAGCAGATGCCGGCCAGCCGGGCGCGAGTGGCCCCCGGAACACGTGGCCGTGGCTCCAGGCTCCTGCTCACATCCCCGGGAGCGGCTCTGGGCTCTGGGCTCGCTGGCGGCACGGGCCTGGCCGGAGGCAGGCGGGAGCAGCCGCTCCTCGGCCGGCTGGCGGCGGTGGGTGGGGGGCATCCCCTCCAGACTGTTGGCCTCACGAGCCAGGACCCCCAGGGCATCTCAGACGTGGCCGGCCTCTGAGGACTCCAGGCCCCGCCTTCTCTGGCACCTTCCGAGACACCCCCTTCCCCGACTCCGGGGTGCTCTCCAGCCCCATCATTCGGCAAACACTTGCCGGCACGTACCTCGAGGGCGGGGTTGGGGCGGGAGGGGGTGCAGAGCCTGAAGCTGAGGCGCGAAGGGGAGTCAAGTGGGAGCCTCTGGCGCTGGACGCGGGCTTGAGACCGGGCTCCCCACTCTGCCCCTCCGTGACCCCGGCAGGTCACTTTATCAGGACGCCCCGGTTCCCCTCCTCTGTCAAATAAGGGGGAGCAGTCTTCGTCCGTGGAGTTAGCACTTACACTGTGCCCGGCACGCAGTAGGCGCTCCACGTTTGCGGGTGGTTTCGCCGTGTGCCTACTGTAGACCAGGCCTGGGCGCGATGGTGGCCATGTGCTGACCCGGGCCCGGGCCTCGTTTCCGGCCACAGAGGACTCTGGTTTGGGCCCGAGTCTAAGGAATTCCTAATTCACTGCGGAAAGAGCGCATGCCCGGCTGACCAGCATGCAGATGCGAGGAGGCCGGGCGGGCGCGGGCGGGCGCGGGAGACGGGAGCCCGCTCACCCACAAGGTCCCCCAAGCGTGCACCCTGCGCTCGGCCGTTCCCCGCCGTCCCCTCGGCCGCCGCTGGCTGAAATGTAAGGCACAGGAGTCAGAAGGCGGGCCATGGACGTTCTCAAATGCTGGTCGTTTGACCATAAAGCCACTCAACGTGGATGAGGTCACGGACGGTCTCATCCCCCAGGGAAGGGCCTGCACCCGAGTGGCCCGCTGACCCGTGAGGATACGACTCCCTGGCCGAGGGCCAGGGTCACTGCTGGGAAGCCGCTGCCGCAGGGACATTTCCCAGACTCCCTTGCAGCTGGTGGAGCCACGTGACCACTTCTCAGCTCGGGAAGGCGGGGACTTGCAGGCAGGGGCTGCCACGTGTGCTCTCTGTGCGGGACTCGGGGACCTGGGGCTCCCAGGACGCGCCCGGAGACCGGCTTGGGCAGGACACCGGCTCCGCCCGCCGGCCCACGAGGCCGTCTCCCTGGCTCGCTAGGCCTGGGGTTCAGGTGGGGCCGCCTGGTGGTCAGGTTGGGTCCCTGCTGCCTCCCTGGGCGAGCCTGGCCTGGCTGCGTGAACTGCCTGCGGTGGGCATGCCCTCTCTGTAGAGCTGGCAGAGGGCACGCCTCGAAGGTGGCCGGGCGAGGTGGCCTGGGCCGTGGCCTGTGAGACGTGGCCTCGAGGCAGGACAGGGCCGCCGCCTCGTCCCCCCCACCCGGCGTCCCCAAGCACGCTCGCCCTGGCGGCCCCTCCCTGCGCTGTCCCAGCCCCCCAGGTGCAGGGCGGCCCTGGGTCCTGACCTGGAGGTGGGGGAGGCTCTGGGCAGGGCACCCCATTGCGAGTGAGCCGCCCTTCCACCCCAGAGCTGCGTGGAGGCCGAGCCCGCCCCGCCCTCTCCGGGCCGCTCCCCGGCTCCGTCCCACGCGGAGGAGGAGCAGAGGGCTCGCGGTCCACCCGCCCCAGGACCCGATGATCTCATGGGCCCGTGGTGAGTATCCCGGGATAAACCCTCCAGCACAGGCCCGTGAGCTGAGGGGTTCAGTCCGGAGCCCAGAATTTGTGTGGGGACGTGATGGTCACCCCCCTACGTGCCAGTCGGCTCAGCTCAGCTGCGGCGCCGAAACCACCGGCCGGACACGGAAAATCCCACCCAGAGGCCACGGCATCTGGGACTCGTTAGGCTCCGGCCGGGTCTGAGTGGAGTTTAATGAAGTCTCAGGCCAGTGAGTTTATGGCTGAAGCGATGACAGGCCTCCCCGCTTAGAAGGAGCCCAGGAACTGGGCCAGCCCCACCCCCCCCGCCCCGTGCTCTCTGGGGCAGAGGACCCCTTGGAACAGGGGAGCCCCGAGGGCAGGAGAGCGCGTGGGCCAGGGTGCCCCTTGTCCTGCTTTTACACCTTGAGCATGCGCCCTAGGCTCCCTAAGCCTCCGTTTGCTCATCTGTCAAATGGGTGCATCTGTTAAGGTAACATGCTGACGCCACCCACCCCCAAGGCACTCTCCCTCTGGACACCCTTGGACTGAGGTGATACCCGCCGTGCCAGCGGGTTAAGCCCAGCCCACGGCGCGGGAGAATCCAAGTGCCAGCCGCTCACATCGGGGGACACCCAGCTCCCTCGCCCCTCGAAGGGGACCGCAGAGAGGTGTTCAGCCTTGTCACCCGAGGTCCCCGGTGGCCTGCACCCCAGCTTCTCACAGCGGCACGCTGCATTAGCTCCCTGGCCCGGCCTGCTCCATTTCCCCACTTCCGGGTCAGTGCTTCCTGGGATCACCCCCAAATATACCACTCGCCCTCGAATCTAGGCCTCAGAGCTGCTTCGGAGGGGCCCCCGGATGGTCACACCGGATGCCACACGCTTTCCCTCACGAGCCGGACAGTCACGGTTCTCAGCGCCGTGAGCCACGAGGCTGCAGGGAAGACACGACACGCACAGGTGCAGCCGAACCAAAGGGGGTCCTGGCACGTGGGAGACTCTTCCTCGCTCAGGCCCCTCGGCGGTGCCTCTGGATCCCTGAGTGGCGCGTGCCGGCGCCTGGCACCTCTGCCCCTTCCCACACCATCTGTCTGGGTCCCACGTGACCGGCCAGAGGAGGAGGGGGAGGGGGAGGGGAGGGGAGGGGGAGGGGGAGGGGGAGGGGAGGGTACGGAGGAGGGGGAGGGGGAGGGGGAGGGGAGGGGAGGGGAGGGGAGGGGGAGGCACCCGGTCGGTCGGAGGCACAGCACGTTCCCGGCCTCAGGGGGCCGGGCTGGGGGACCCGGTGTCTGCCCCTCCCAGCTGTCCCCGAGCAGCCCCTTTACTGACCTGCTGGGCGGGAGCTGGGGGACACGGGCCTCAGGCGGCGGGAGTCCCCACCCTGAGGGGCCCCCCGGGAGCTGCCGAAGCCCTTGCAGCCAGGTGGCAGCTGCCGGAACCTGGGCAGCACCCCGTCCACCTGCCGCTCTCTCCTCATAACTTCCCTCCCAAGGGGAGCTCAGGGCCCTTACAGGGGGTCCAAGTGAGCGGGAGGGGGGGGAGGGAGGGGGAGGGGGAGGGAGGGGCAGGCGGGAGGGAGGGGAAGGGGAGTGGAGGAAGAAGGGCAGAGCGGGGAGGGAGGGGGGGGGGACAATGAGAACATGTGTCTAATTCCCGGAGCGGGAAAGCAGCTGCACTCGGATCTGATTTCGTCAGCGCCCGGATCCCGGCTTCTGGGCACAGGCCGGGTCTGCCAGGGCAGGGGCA
>NW_027645526.1:0-3726 GCF_951640355.1 Cnephaeus nilssonii | reverse complement strand
AAGATTGGTCCTTGTTCAATAACTTCCATCATTCTGGAACTGATTGCACCCAGATGGTTGCACATGGATATGGTCCAGTCGGCATATTCGTCGACGGAGAACTTTGGCAGATCATGGTACATGCCAGATGTGTTGTCCATGCTGAATGTGGTTTTTGAAAACAGATGAACTTTAAAACAGGTTTTTCAAAATCAGTTCTGGTGACCACAACGATTCTCCCTCAAGAACCGATGATAATCAAAGCCAGTGGTCCGTAGAACCACCAGCTCTGATACCACTTGTAGGTCCCGAACGGGTTTTAGTGAGGCAGAAGTCTAGAGGGGAGGGGTGAATAGACTTCTGAAAACTTTTGCGTGGGATCAGGTGTGAGTAGCAGGTATGCCTGATCAGAGTGCGTATGAATCAGTTTGGACTGATATCCAACTTAGTGATCGCCTAAGGGCAGATCAGTTCGGTGTCTATCAGTTTAACTGATGTGCGGAAGATTTGCTTAACCCGTGTGAAAAACTAGTTTACTAAATCAGATTCTAAGTTATCTGTTTTAGATCAGGTGACAAAGTGCCAAACTGATCAGATCAGATGCTTGATGCAAATCTGATCTAGACTTAGAATATGCATGCAAATTTAATCAAGTGTGTGCTGAAGGTGTAATGCAGATAAACAGATTAAAGCACACAAGATTTTATAGTGGTTCGGACAACTTGTCCTACGTCCACTCTTCCCTATCAGCAGGGGCACCAACTAACCAACTGGACTTAGATTAATGTGTTAGTCCAACACAGTACAACAGATGTTTCAAGAGTTCTCACTCAACCAATCCCAGAAATCAGAACTAGAAACCCTAGTCTGAGATCTTGCTAAACAAAACTTAACCTAACACTTGGTTTGGGTATAAGATTTGATTTGTTCCAACTAGAAATCTATCCTAGTATTTGGGTAGCCTAAAGCTAAAGGATAAGATTTATGTGCTAAGAACTATGGGATGAACACTTAGAAATTCTTCTTCAAATTTTGTGTTCTTGCGGAAATTGAGGATAGCTTGAGCTTGATGATTATTTCCGTAACCTTACTATGAAGGTATGATCCCATATTTATAGACCCGAAATCGAACTAGCCGTTGGAGAGAAATTTGAATTTAGATCTATTTGAGGTAGGTTTGCAGGCTTGATTCGATGTGCTTCAGGGACGGCATGGCCGAAAGCATGTATGTTTGTCCTTTCTAGCCGTTTGACTGTGCAGCGCCGAATCCTGCTTTGTCAGCTCCGTACATGCGTGTCTCGTTCTCATTGGTTAACAGGTACACTTATTCAGTGCTTGTTATACCAACTCAGGTTGACATTCTTCTTGTCTGAGCAGTACGTATGATCTGGTGAACCTTTAGTTTTCACCCGATGTGAGCTGGCCTGATCAGATAAACTTGATCAGTCTACCTGATTGAGTCTTCTGATGCAAGTTGTCTTAGCTCAACTAGCAGACTCTTCTTCAATCTTCTGATGTAGTTCTCTGAGGTCTTCTGGTCTAGATCACTGGTAGTCATCTGATCTTCAGGTCTTCTGTTTCTTCAGCTTCATGTCTTCACCTGATTATTTGACTATCTGACTCGTCTGATCTTCTGATCTATACATATTGAGTTCCCCCTCAATATGTGACCTATTCACTACATCAGTTGTTCTATACAATCATTATCAACTGGTCACCTTAACCTGGTGTCTAGATCATCAGTCAGCTAACAGGTCTGACTGGTCCTATTACAAGTGTTTTGGAACTTTCATCAAAACTATAAATTTCCCAACAATTTCCCCCTTTTTGATGAAACCAAAACTCTTGAGAAACCAACAACAATTGATAATTATTAAGCAGTAGAGAACAGATAATCAGAAGACAAAGAGAATTTGTCTTAGGATCAGTAAAATAAACTTTTCATTCATCAGATTTGTCATTACAAGGTACATCTGAAAAGTTTTAATCATTAAATACAACTGATCCTAGAACTATCTTCTGATCTTCAAACTTTTGGAATGTAGCCCTCTGGCATCTCTCGCAGATCCTGTGGAATGTTGAAGATTCTATACAATTTCCATTTGACATCATTGATCTGCTGGGGATCAGTTATACGAGATTTACTCAAGATGTCAAAATAGAATCTTTGAAAGGCCAATCTGTCGAATGAGCCATCCACCTTTCTTGTATAGTCCATCACTTCATAATCTTGGTGGGAGATTCTTACATTAATCTTTCTGGCCTCACTCTCCAGATACTTCAAGAATTCTGGGTGCTTGTTCTCTAACCAGTTCAGGAATTCCTCATCTGGTGATTCTTCCTTTGGCACCAGGTCCAGAACAAAAGCATCCAGGAGCCATTCACCTCTGATTTTATTCCATTCTTCAAATCTGTCAGCATGTGTAGTGGTTTTTGGAATAATATCATCAACTTTTGCTGACAGTTGAGGTTCCACGACTGATTTCCCAGCTTGACCTTTTCTAACTCTAGAAGTATATCTCTTCTTCAATCCTTCTGCTTCGGCCATTTTCTCAGCTCTTCTTTCTTCTTCACTCAGCCGAGCTTCTTCAGCAATCTGTTCCTCAGATAGTTTCACAGCAAGTTCCTTATCAGCTTGTATCTGACTTGCTGTGCTCCTTGTGATCCTTCTTGCTTGAGCAGGTTTTGGAACAGATTCAGCTCTGGAAGGTCCAGCTCCTCCAGCCATCTTTCTTGCCCTTGATTTCTCCATCTTATCAGAAACCGCATCTGCAAAAAGATCCAGATGATCTAATCTTTGGCCATATGCTTCAACAGTTTGAATGAGCTCTTCTGTAGTCCTGATGAAATCAGTTGGTTTCTCAACCTGTCCTTCCCCCTTTTTGGTTTGATCAAAAAGAGAATTGAGGTGAGAAGTCAGGGAGCCAAAACTGACGGCAATGGCTTTGTTGAGATCTGCTGCAGAAAGTCCTTGTGTCTGAGTAGTTAATTCTTGAATCTTTGATACCAGCTCAGATTTTGCGGCTTCAATGGCATTGGAGAAGGTGAGAATCAGCTTATCAATCTTTTCCTCTGTCTTTTCCAGCTTTTCTGTGATCATGAGAAGAGATACCTGAAGTTGATCGACTGTGGCCATCTTCTCACCATAGGACTGTTTGAATTCATTGTTCAACCCGGTCATCGATTGTAAAAATTGATCCTTCATGGCTTCAATCTGGGAGATAGCAAACTCCCTTTGATCCTTAAGCTCTCGCATACAGGCTTGACGTTGATCAGTTATAGTATTGCTAACCGAGTTAGCCAATACTCCTTCAACTTCCTCTTTTAGTAGATCCTTGAAGCATGATCTGATTTCTCGCAACTGATCAGTAGAAATATGTGTAGCAGATATGCCTTGTACAACCTGATCTGTTGGAAGTTGAGTGGCAGTGGTAGTTTCAACACCTGCCTCAGTTGCCTGTGCCTCCAGTGGCTGGTCTTGAACTGCATCACCAAGACCACCGTCATCGGCAGCTCCCGCACCTCTCAAGTCAGGAGTCAAGATAGGCTCTTCCAAAGGCTTGTCCAGCTTCCTGTATACCAAGGCTTTAACTGCTTCAGCAGAGATTAATTCAGCTGGTGAGCCAACCCGCGCAGATTTCTTCATATCAAAATCATAGTCAGCAAACTCATCAGCTCCTCCCATCTGCTCAATGATAATCATGAAATCCGAGAAGTTCTTTAAACGGAGATCTCTCCACGTCAGGA